>NW_026057579.1:719540-1011268 GCF_023721935.1 Panthera uncia
GCTCTAGCAAGGTGGATCCCCAGCCACAGTCCACGGGAGACGGCTCTCGCAAGGTGGATCCCCAGCCACAGTCCAAGGGAGATGGCTCTAGCAAGGTGAATACTCAGCCACAGTCCACGGGAGATGGCTCTAGCAAGCTGAATACCCAGCCACAGTCCGCAGGGGATGGTTCTAGCAAAGTGAATACCCAGCCACAGTCCACAGGAGACAGCTCTCGCAAGGTGAATACCCAGCCGCAGTCCACGGGAGACGGCTCTAGCAAGGTTGATCCCCAGCCACAGTCCTCAGGAGAGGGCTCTAGCAAGGTGAATACCCAGCCACAGTCCTCAGGAGACGGCTCTAGCAAGGTGAATACCCAGCCACAGTCCACAGGAGACAGCTCTGGCAAGGTGAATACCCAGCCGCAGTCCTCCGGAGATGGCTCTCGCAAGGTGAATACCCAGCCACAGTCCACGCAAGATGGCTCTAGCAAGGTGAATACCCAGCCACAGTCCACAGAAGATGGCTCTAGCAAGGTGGAGTCTCAGCCACAGTCCGTGGGAGACAGCCCTAGTAAGGTAAAGCCCCAACCGCAGTCCACAGGACAGGGCTCCAGCAAGCAGAAGCCCCAGCCCCAGACCACGGGAGATGACCCTAGCAAGGAGAAGCTGCAGCAGCAGTCCTTGAACTCCAACAAGCTGGTCTCCAACCCCTCCTCTGATAACAAGGAACCCATCAATCCTGACTTAAACATACCAGCTGACAAAGATACCTCTCTGCATGCTTCTAGAGGTGAATCTGGGGAGACAGTATTACTGGACTCTGACCCCACTTCTCCACAGCAGGAGAGAGAAGGTAAGTCTTCAGAGCTTACAGAAGATGTGGAGCCCAAGAAGGCTGAGGAAGGCGATACAGAGCCTGAAGGTTCACTGCCCCAAGAAGAGAAAGGGATGCCCGGCCTTGCCTCCAGTGAGAACCGTGAAGGAACACTTTTGGATTCCATGGGTAGGGAGAATGATGACCTTTATAAAGACAGTCTTGGAAGTGCCAGTGCAGAGAGCAGCCACTTCTTTGCATATCTGGTGACTGCAGCCATACTTGTTGCTGTCCTCTATATTGCCTATCACAACAAGCGGAAGGTAAGTCAAGAGTTGCCTTAAGAAGAGGAATGGGATTTCCTCCACCCTGAAAGTTTGGTGTGTGGGCCGGTATCTATCACTCATCTGCCTATGAGCACTGGGGATTTTAAGACAAACTTCGGTTTATCCTCAGATTCTGCTACGGCTCTCTACTCTCATTTTATAAATGATTTGTTTTCATGTCAGATACCTTTGAGTGCCCTCTGCTGCTGTATTAGGTGCTAAGTAAGGACATTATTGTGATCTGACCTGAATTGGGGTCTCCTCCCATAATCTTAAACTTAGGTCCTTTACAGCCTTAGAGAACCTGAGTACCTGACAGTTCATAAATACAGTACTCTGAAGATGGTGAATGACTTCTAGTTTCCTTTCCCAAGCTTTTACCTTCCATCTGCAATGGCAGAAAGAGTGGTTACATAGTCTTTGACATCAACAGCAGAGCCCAGGGAGTGTCTTCTACAGTCAGTTGAGTTTCTGATTAGAAGAATGGCCAGAAATTGCATGGAGACACTCATCTTTTACTACTTTAGCAGTGTTTGGTGTAGAGTAATATCTGTTGCTTAGCAACCACTCTGATGACAAAATGATTGCATTTCGTATTGAGTCCTAAGAATTTAGTAGTTTCTACAGCCTGGTTAAAATTGGAGCGTTCAATTTGTCAATATGCCTATGACTGTAAGGAATGAGGGAAGACGTTTAACAAAAAGGTGTTCCTTATTCTACATCCAGAAAGTAACCGTAGATGTGAAAGTGGTAAGGTTAAAGTGGAGCAAGTGTGGGGTGAAAAAGTACATTTGCAGATAAGCAATAATTATTGCTTGTGAGTAAAAAAGGAGTGTCTTATCCTAGAGCTTTCTGGGGAGGAGTTGGCAGATCTTTGTACTCTTGAGTAAATCATATAGACTCCCACAAGCCAAAGCCCAGAACAGTCTTCTTCCCATCTGTTACTTCATACTTAGTAGTATAAAAGATTCTGAGGTGACTGGAGGCCCTGTCCTCCTTAAAATTGTCATAACTTAAAAAGGTCTCTTTGTGGGTGTACTGCTCTTTCACTGTCAGGGTCCTTAACAAATGTACTACCAGGTGATTACCTCTGATTTCAGAGACTGAGATATGTCATTGTAGAGTCACTTGTTAATTTCATTTTCCTTTCCCCAGATTATTGCTTTTGTGCTAGAAGGAAAAAGATCTAAAGTTACTCGACGGCCAAAGGCCAGTGATTACCAGCGTTTGGACCAGAAGGTAAGGAAAGAAGCCCCAGGTCTGTGGGAGGGATAGGCAGTCTCAGATAGGCCCAGCAGAGCACTTACATTTGACACGATGGCCATTGCCCCACCCTTTGCGGACCACAAAGTAGAGATGTCCGTATGTACGTGTCTGCAGTGTGAGAGCTAGAAGAGACCTCCACATGCTGTAAGTCAGCTCCCTCCCTTGACAGAAGAGGAAATTCAGGCCCAGCCCCGCCCCCGCACCGAAGTTCCCACTACAAATTTGTGTCACAATCAAGACCTGATGGCAACCCCCTAGGCACCCATCCTGTGCTTTTTGCACCGAACCAACACTTCACAAATTTTAGTAGGCACATGAATCACCCTGGGAATTGTGATGAAAAGTCTGACTGATTACATATGGGTGGAATCTCTGCTTCTACGTTTCTAGGAAGTTCCCAGGTGACATCACATGCTGTGGAGCCATGCTTTAGGTAGCAGAGCATTTGACTACACTCCCCGAATACCAGTGAGTCCAGAAACATCTAGGCCTCCAGCTCTAGAGATCAGCCCTACTAAACTGTGGACTCGATTTCCTAAGTGCAGCCAACTCACACCTGCCAGAAAGCAAAGCATTCCTTCCACCCCACAGAGTAGGAGCTGAGCAGGATTCTCCCCAAAAGCAGCCTGAGTGGGAACAGGGTATTTCCACTGCCTTGCCAGCACACACCCCTCCTTTCCCCTTCTATGTAAGGACAGTCAGGACATTGGTAAATAGTACTTGGTGGCTTGACTGTAAGTTTTCCTAAGACTCCCTACAGGTAACACAGTTCACATGTATAGCCCATACCAGCAACAGAATAAGCCACTCAGCTCCAAACACCTTTGCTAACTAGCCCAGTAGGTCAACTTCACAATTTAGCCTTGGCCTAGTACTTTTCCGGATAATTGACTTTAAGGATTCATTTCCCTTTCCTAATTAAAATGCACATGTAAACAATTCAAAACAACACAGAAATACTACAAAGCAGAGACCAGGATTTCCATATTCCTTTCACCAAGTGTGTATCTTTCTAGTATATGTTTGATTTCAAACTGACTTTAAAAATAATTTTATGTGCTTTTATTTTACCGATTGCTCTTTGTATGTTGGAGCGGCAGCTTATCTTAATTCTGAATTTTTTCCCTGAACTGCAACTCCTGTAGGATCTTGTATTCCCCTAGATTCATAGCAGTGAGGTGTATTCCCCTGGAAGGAGATTAATGTCACAAATGAATTGTGTTGCTCTCGTTTCAGATTTGATTTCTCTGTTCTTGAGAACTTTGTCCTCCCTGCTGATTTGTTTTTAAATCAAGAGAAATGAAGAAAAAAAAGTACTGTGACCTAAGAGACACCCCCTCCTCTAGGGTTTGGTGGCAAATCTGGCCTGGCAGAGGCGGGGGGTATTGCTTAGCTTTTTGCACCTGCACTTTGGTGACCTTGTACTCCTGTGTCCCCATCACCTATGCTGGTGTCTTCCATCCTTTCCTCCTCTGAGTGTGAGTAGAGGGAGCATGTGGGAAGCCAGCTATGACCAAAGGGAGACCTCAGCCCCAGGCAGGCTACTGCTGCTGACTGCCTTCCCTTGGGCCTTGGCCCTTTCGTAGTTGCCCCTTGAAAACAGCATTGCACCCACCACAAGTTATCTTTGCAGACCTAGGAGAAAACTAGGTTGAAAAGTCAACCTAGGAGAAAACTCACCTGCAGGTTGAGGTGCTTCTATACCAAGGCCTCATCTGGAGGGATGTGCCCTACAAAAGATGTAGAAGGTGAATGCTGACGGGCAAAGGGCTACTTTGAATACGTAATTCTCTTCAAAGGCTTCAGCAGCAAACCAAAACAGCTTTTAAAAAGTGCTTTATTGCCTGCAGTCCAACCTGTCTAGTGTAAGTTCTTCACATTTTCCTGATATTTTCGTATTACTTAAGACAAAGTGTGTCAACTTCCATTTGGTTGTACTGAGCATAAACTGAACTTGGGGATTCTGGAAGTAAAGCTGTAAAGCCACGGTTCCCGTCACAGATTTTTAAAAATATAGTTATGATTATTGAAAACACTGTGTTTGGCTATACTCATAATTGTAACAGGAACTTTTTAAAATAGGGTGAGCTCATACTTTGCAGCAGAAAATGTGCAGGAGGGTTTGGTTTTGATCTGCATTATTTTCCTAGGGTTTTATGAAAGGTTTCCCATAAACTCTGTTTGACATTTGTTGCCTAAAATAGACAAATTAGACTTGTAGTCAGAAACTAACTGTACTGTCTCTTTTACCTTAATCTAGTTAATGGTTCTCTATCTGATATAGGATGTCAAGGGTAATTAGTAAAAACTCTCCTTCCATTCCATGTCAGAGGTTGTTAAAACTTAAGAAATTCAGAGAGTTCCCCTGGGGTAACTGAGGGTAGTGTTTTGGATCATGCTGTGGTTTGAAGTTTTACTTAAGTCCGTTCTAGCTGTGCTACCTATTATAGAGAGCCTAGAGAGAGTTGTTCTGCAGAGAAAAAATGGAATTAGAATAGCTGATTTCAGGGAAATACAAAGAATGTGGGAAGTGAGGGGTGGGATGAATTCTGTGCTGCTGAAGTCATTCTGCAGAAAGGACCATCCTGTTGGCACATTACCTTGCACCTCACTTAAAACAGCATGGCTTTGAGTTGAGATTTATGGAGACAAGGAATAAATGAATGCTCTCGGCATCATGCCCTCTTCCTGTGCATCAGTCTTATAACACTTTCCTCTGAGGAATTTTCTGTCCGGCTCTCCTAGCATTCTATAAAACCACAGTTCCCCTTTGCCTACCTTTCCTTCTCCCCTCTGTTTTCTGTTTCTCCGTCTACACTAGCACCTTACCTTTATGCATGCCCAGATTTCCCGTTCCCATCCATCCTGTTTGTTACTCCTTCCCTTCGTAACCTTTGTACACTCATGTCAGTCCCTGTCTTCCTACTAGTAGTCTTTTTCCTGAGGTTCAGATTGCCAAAGGTAATGGCTTATTCTCAAAGCTTAGTCTTGTTCTGGATAGAACTGAACATTATTGACCATCCAAATTGAAATTCCCCCCTTCTGGTTTCTCTGACTGACTGTCCTGGCTTCTAAGAACTTTGCTTTACCCTGTGCTGGTGGGGGAAGAGAGCCCTCAAAGGCTGGTTTCTCTCTTCCTTCATCTTCCCAGAAATTCATCCATCCCTCATCCTCTGAGTGAGTGACTCCCAAGTATTTATCCTTGGCCTGGTTCCCAAAGAACCAAATCCTGTTGTGCGCTGTTAGTTTGCTCTGTTGGCACTAAAAACTGAAGTTCTCTCTAATACCCATTAAGCTGCCCATCTCAGCTGCCCATTTTATTTGTCTCAGCTCCAAACTATGTGGTCTTTTACCATTTTTATCTGTTATAACAGACCTATCCATTAACAACAACAACAACAAAGTCTCCAGTATAATCTTTCCTTCCATTTTCCTTGCTTTCCTGTTGCACCCCCACCACTTCACTTCTCTCCTGAATTCCCAACCCGCCCAAGAGCCATCCTAACTGGTCCTCCTGTCCATCTTCTCTCATGTACAGATTGATCTTTCCAAAATCCTTGCCCTGATCTAAAGCTTCTGTCTACCTCTCATGGCTTAGAGAATCTAGCTTTATAGACTGTAGTGTTCAGGACTCTGCAGATGGGCACTTTCTTGCCAGGTTTTCTCTGCATCCTGCCCAGGCTCTTGTCAGGCCCATCTAGGCCTCTGTGCCTTTTTGTTGTTGCTGTGCCCTCCATTCCCTGGCTTCCGTGGTTGTTCTTCAGTCAGGGCACGCTCCTTTCTCTTCTTTCACTTGCCTCCCCAGATGTTTCTTCAGGCCCCAGCTCAGGTTTTTCCATGCACCTTCTTAACTCCTCCACCACGTGATTGTTGGCTCTTTCCATTCTATTCTAATAACTCTTAATAATGCCAATCACAAATTTTGTAACTCCAGCAAAAAAGAGCAGACTTATCTGATGTCTGTATCTGGTCTCTCCTCCCCAAAACGAAGCTACTTGCAGGAGTGCCCTTGGCACCACCTGCATAGCTGCCTAGTGTAGTGACATCCCCTAGGTACTTCAGGAGTTCAGTGTCTTCTTGCAGAGACATTTTCCTTGTTCAGGACGTCTGAATGTGACTTACCTGACGTCTCATACAGCTCTTCCTGGCTACTGGTTGCTGTCCCTTACTGATAGACTTTGCTTGTAAGGAGGGTGAGCAGAAAGAAAGATTGGTTTCAGGAACCAAGAGGGTTGGCACCAAGTGGATGCGTAAGGATTCTGTGGAGTCCGCATAGTTCCATTTTTTGAGCATCCGAGAAGTATCGTTTCTTGTGCTAAAAGAGTACAATAGAATTTAAGCTTCACTGTAGAAATTACACTGAAGGAACTCTCTCACACCAGCGGAAAACTTTTCTCAGTAGTTGTCCTTTTGAAGATAAACTATTGATAGCATGTTTTTCTAGAGGTGGTGTGGATGAGGGTGAGCTGGCTTGAGGCATCTCTCAAGGTGGGGGCGGGGGGGGCGGGGAAGGGTAGGGGTGGGCAGGTAAGTCCCTGGAGCCACGAGAAGCACTGCTATCTAGACAGCTATGTCTTTCCTGCCCCAGCCTTTGGTTGAAAATTGATTTCTAGTAGGAGGAATCTGTGTTGCAGTCATGGATGTCAGTAGAGGGGTTTCGTTTCTTGCTACAGATTACTGAGTAGAATTATTTAAAGATGCTCTTCTGGACTCTGGGGGAACGAAGGCCAGTCTATCTAGAAAGGCTACAACAACTCGGAAAGACCTGACAATGAGCTATATGTATGCTGACGTTTCTTTTCCCATAATGGCTTTTAATGAAACGTTTGGTGATAGAATTATAAACCACTAGAATTCCCCTGATGGTGATTCTCATTTTTTTCTCTACTTCATGTCATCTAAATCAAAAAAGGAAGCCTGCTTCTTGTTTTTACAAGGTAACTTGATACATAATGCTGTTATGTATGTGTGATGAAAGCTAGCACACTTCGCACATGTTCTGAATCACTTGAACGGGGAAGAGAGTATCTTGTACACCAGACACCAGATCCTGGCGTCCTTCCAGCTGTTTTCTGAAAAGTCTTGCTGAGAAGGTTGCCTTTGACATTGCCTTGCTTAAGGAAGAATCCTGGGAAGAGATTTCCAGGTTCCATTTAACTATTCATCCAGAGAAAGACTGAATCTCAACTCACCTAGTTCCTCAAGACACCTGTGAATTTCCTAAATGTCCCAGTTGAGAAACTCCTCCGTAATAGTGTTGGGTCTGAGCTGTGAAGCTACAAGCTGCCAACAAAAGCAGCCTCCTCACACTTAGATACTCCTTTAATTCAGAAGTTTCTCATGTTAAATAAATGATTGTTGAAGTTGTCTCCCTGTTTTGTTTACCGGATTAGTAGAGTGCCACTGTTTTTGCAATGTTTTATATTTTCAGCTTTTTTTAAATTAACTATATGATTACTTAATTTTATTTTTTTAAAGCTTATTTGGTCTAATGATAAGTATTTTTCAGTACGTAATGTTTTCCTGAGCTTCTCTGAATGCCGTTTCAATGTAGTTTTGTATCACTGCACAGAAACCAAAATAAATTTCAAATATTAAAGCTATAAAAACATTAAATTTATTAAAATGGCAATCAAATTGATAGAAATAAGGCCTAATACAAGTGAAAGGTCATTAAAAAAAAAAAAACTTCAGCCTTTGTTCACCTTTCCATCCAGTCCCCCCCGTATGTACCAATAAATGGGAACACCATCCCTGACCTTTGTACGCTCGTTACGTAGCTTTCCACATTCTGATCCTGACTGATTTCCAGCCCCACTCCTCCTCGCCAGGCAGCCCATGTTCTAGGTCTAGGAGGCGGCTGGGTTATTTGTCTTACAATCAGTTACCTCTGTGGTTGTCATCTGCTGTAACCTTGGCCTGGGACGTTCTTTCAGTCTGCTTCAACCCCCATGAACTCATCTTTCCAGTCCAGTGTCGTAACTGCTAACATCACCCTTTGCTGTGGATTTTTGGAAGATAAACTTTTGAGGCTCAGGTACTGAGCTCCATGAGGGTATCTTGGTGCTGACCCAGTGGAGACCCAATGTTACTGTGAAAATAAGACAAACCTAGGGCCTGGCTGCATGTGGATTGGACATTTCAATATATACTTCGCTAACGTCTTTACCCCCAACTCCCACAACCACATTGAGACTACCCTAGGTGTTTCCCCACCCTCTGAAAGACCCACTGGAACCAACAAAAACGGGCTCTCTGGGGGCCTCTGAACCCACGGAACTACAACCAAAACCATGCCCAGGTTTTGACAAAAACCTCTCTAGGCACCCTTTTCCAACAGCAGTATGGAACTCCTTCGGTGCAGCAAGGAGAATGAAGGAAGAGAAGCCTCAGGACATCTGGCCCAATCTGCTTCAGCTGACCAAGACTATGGAGGGTTCTGTCCACCTGACCAAAAGAATACTCAGTTGGACTCTTCTGGGTTGGGAGGCGATGGGAGCGCAGTGTGCAAAGCACTGCTTGACCAAACAGGCTGCCCAAGTCACTGGGCCACCCCGGGCCTTTTACCAGGGATAGCAGTGTTAGCTCTGAGCAATCACCTGCCCAGCTGGAAGAGGTGCAGCTTGAGAACTGTGATTGAAGAACTGTGACCTGTGTGTCAGACCTCTTCAGAAATCAAAAACAGGTTAGAGTGCCTTCTGTGAGGAAAGAACGAGTACAGGAAGACATTATGGCTAAGTCCAGGGCTGTGCCATAGCACCAGCCAAATTCCTCAGACTCCACTCTGGACTAATTCTTCTGAGCCTGGATCCTTGAGTTGAGATTCTTAAGGTCTAGGTACAAGTTCCGCTTCAGGATGGTGCTGCTGCACAGTAGGGCCCCTTGCAAGGCCCCCACCAACCCACAGGTGAAGACATCCTGGCCTAGGAGACAAGAGCACAGGCCCATGAGCATCTTCCCCAAGCGGGGGGACAGGGAGCAAAGGCTCTCATGTTCATCCCTCCAAGCTAGGCCACCCACGGATGGCTTTACATCAGGACCAGGGTCCATAGCCTGCTGGGGTAGCCCATCCCCATGTGGAAGGCTGCAGGGGACAGTAGGATCTGCAGACAGAACAGAGTACTTTGGGTGACCGGGAGGCCCGGGGTTGTAGGCCCTAGAGAAATGGGGCAGTGTACCTGTCAAGTAGAGGTTGGGAATGGGGCTTTGGGCCCTCATGGAGGTCATCACATGAGGATGTAGGCGGTCCAGGTCATGGCTGGCCCCATAGCAGGCACCCCAGGGAGCAGCCAGATAGAACTGGTAGGTCAGCGGGGACCCTCCAACCACACTCTCCACCTGAGGAAACAAAAGGCAGCAGAGTGGGAGTGGGGCCTTGTGAGATCCTCGTTTCCTCCCTTTTCTGTCCTCCTCAACTGAACTGTATGCCTGCATGGGTTCCCTGCCCTTCCCTGGAGCTTAGTTATTTCAGGGCTTTATTTCCCTCCCCAAAAGAAAGAGCAGAAATGGCACCGAGAGGTTTGTTGTCACTACCACATGGTCTGCCCGCCTACCTTCCCCTCCAGCTGTGGGAACAGCCTCATCACAACCGACAGAGAGGCTTCAACAAAGGAGTTTTTGAGTGTCTCATAGTCGCTGTTCCACTTTCCCTCTGCCTTCTCCTGCCACTCTTCAAACCACTCATAGCAGGTGGGCACCAGTACGATCATCGTGGACCGGTCTGGGGACACAGCTGGGGTTACTAATGCCAGGCCCCTTCCCTGCTCCGGCCCCCGTGCCGCCCCCGACCGAAAGGCCCACCTGGGAACCGGTCCTCCCAAGTGGGATCCTTGGCTGAGGAGGAGGCAATGAAGAGGATGGGCAAGTGCTCTGCAGCCTTTTCCCTGGGCATCGAGACGTAGTGCTCCATCCTGAGGGTGAGGGCTGTGGCTGCCGATGCCAGGCCTTGGCTCCTCACTGCCACTGCCCCAAGGACAGGCCAGCCCCCGGGACCCCCCACAGGGATGAAGCTGAGGCCCACTCCGTAACTGCTGCGGATTCTCCAGCATCAGGGGAGGAGGCAAGAGCCCCGTGGGCTGTGGGCCCCAGCTGACACCCCCCCCCCCCCCCCCCACATGCACACACACGCCTTACGCCTTGTCGAAGTCTGTTTCAAAATACACAAAGTAGTTGGTGGACTGCAGCCCCAGGTCCTCCTTGGTGCCTCGTAGGCCGATGAAAACACAGAAGGCGCTCAAGCCAGGCCGCACCATCTCCAGCTGCTGCCTCACACCTGCCGAAGTGGAGGTGAGGGCCGTGTGAACACAGCCGGCAGGGGGAGCCGCTTCCTGACCCGGAAGAATTTGCTTGCTTTATCCACAGCCTCACCCTCGGTGACCAGCCTAGCATCTGGCCATCTTCACAACTCTTTTTTTTTTTTTTTTTTTTAACATTTATTTATTTTTGAGACAGAGAGAGACAGAGCATGAACAGGGGAGGGTCAGAGAGAGGGAGACACAGAATCGGAAGCAGGCTCCAGGCTCTGAGCTGTCAGCACAGAGCCCGACGCGGGGCTCGAACCCACGGACCGTAAGATCATGACCTGAGCCGAAGTCGGCCACTCAACTGACTGAGCCACCCAGGCGCCCCCATCTTCACAACTCTTATTTTAACACTAAAATAACAGTGTTGACAGGGGCCTGCTCTTCTCTGTCTTCTGCCTGGTAAGAACACACCCCCGGGCTCCCACTCCTCTGCCCACCCCCCACTTCTGCTCTAAGCCCCCTTGAAGGCCCAGGAGGCCCAGCTTCTCTAAGCTGGCTCAGTGCCTGCAATCTTCCCTATTGGCTTTAAGTTATGAGCAGATTACTGGGCTCCACACTATACAGACCATACATACGAACAGTAGTTTGTTATAAGCCTTGATTTCCATATTACATTGAATACAAGCCATCTAGGGGCACCTGGGTGACTCAGCTGGTTAAGCATCTGACTTCGGCTCAGGTCATGATCTCGCGGTTTGTGAGTTTGAGCCCCGTGTCGGGCACTGTGCTGACAGCTCAGAGCCTGGAGCCTGCTTTGGATTCTGTGTCTCCCTCTCTCTCTGCCCCTCTCCTGCACGTGCGCTCGCTCTCTCTCTCTCTCTCTCTCTCTCCCTCCCTTAAAATAAGCATTAAAAAAAAGAAAATGTAGGGGCGCCTGGCTAGCTCAGTTGAGTGTCTGACTTCGGCTCAGGTCATGATCTCACAGTTCGTGGGTTCAAGCCCCACGTCAGGCTCTGTGCTGACAGCTCAAGCCTGGAGACTGCTTTGGATTCTGTGTCTCCTTCTCTCTGCCCCTCCCCTGCTCACACTCTGTCTCCCTCTGTCTCTGAAAAATAAAATAAATGTTAAAAACAATTTTTAAAAATACCACCCCTCCTGAAATAGGTGTTCAAATAGTAACTATAAAGGAACAACCAGATTCACCATTAAAACAACAACAACAAAATGAAGATTTCAAAATTTAAAAAGCATTAAAAAAAATACAAGCCATCTAATGAGCAAATATACATAATTCCTAATGTGCTAAACAGGCTGAACAAGACTTCAAAATGGTAAGCAACGCAGATGAACAAATGCCAACACTGTTCCTGCCAGCTGGCATTTTAGGTTCAGGTGGGGGAGGAGGGAAGAGCACTGTAGAAGCAGGCAAGAGCCTCTGTGAGAGCCATCTGATGTCCCCTGGAGCTAAGCAGCTGGGCTCCCCCACCTCTCAACAAATGACCCCAGACCAGCCTTCTGGAAATGGCTCCCACAAAGTCTTACCTTTGTTCCCATTCCCAGGACCACCACCTGCCTGAGGGGTAACTGGGCCACTGGCTACTGTGCTTAATTTGTTAAACAAGCACTTGTTGAGGACCTAAAATGTGCTGAATCCTCTGCTAGGCTTTGGGGACACTACAAGGAATCAGATATGATGCCTGTCTCCTGGAAAAGAGGCTTTCCTGAAAGAAGTTGGCTTTCCTAATAGAGGCTACAAAGAGCTGAGTGCTATGTGTAGGGTGACCATAGGATTTATCATCCAAAACAGGCTTTTGAGAGTGAAAGGAGGCGGGATAGCAATTCCAGTAGGACCACAAGTAAGAGAATGACAGACCACTAGGCCATGGGGGTGCAATCAGGACAGAAGGGGAATGTGGGTTTCCACCGCCACAGGGAGGGATGGCGGGCTGCCCTGGGGCCGTAGGAGCACCTTCTCACCCGGGTTCCAGCATCTGGGGCTAATCTCACTGCCGGCTCCCCCTCTCCAGGTGGGATGGGGGTGATCATGGAGAAAACAGGGGGCCCAGGAGTGAGACCATCTAGGTCTCCAGAGGCCCTTAAGAACAGTAACTACCCCACCTAGCCCTTCCTTTTCCTTTTTCTCCCAACTAGAAGGATGGGGTCCAGGAACCACATACCTGGCAGAAAAATAGAACCTTGGGTCCCAAATAAGGCACACAATTATATCCAGGCTTTTTTCTCCATGCCAGCCTCAGGTTCCCTTACTGATACTGTCTGACGAGTCTTCCCCACTCAAACAACTTCCTCTCCAAACCATCTCCAGGAACCTCCTGAAGGCCCAGCAGTGGACTTAAGAAAAGTGCTCCTATTCACAGAGGCTCCCTCTGCCTGACCACCCCACCTCCACACGACTCCAGCCAGCACTGCCTGCCCCAAAGGCCACCAGACATCTGGTTCTCAACTCTGAGAGGTAGATAGACCCATGAGAACCCCCACCCCCAAAGCAGGTGGAAACAAAGGAGTCCCAGCACCTGGGGGTCTCCTGAGTTAAGCACCTTGGCTGCCACTGCCTGAAATGCTCTCAAACGGGGATTCATCTGAGACAACATCCAACTGCTCCTCCTAAGGGGGCAAATGGTTTTTCAGCCAGTTGGGGCTTGTGCCATTAGATTAGATACATAAAAGCAGTAAACACTGTAACTAGCTAAGGGAGGGCAAGCTAAACTTGTAACTCCTGACAAGGCGCCCTGGGGAGGAGGCAAGCAGGGGGAGGGGCACTGGGACCCATCAGAGCCAGGGTTCAGGGGTCCTGGGAGGCAGGGAGGCAGGAAGTGCCAAACGCAAAGTCTGCCAGCTGCCCTGCCACCGGCCAGTTTGCCACACCCCACGCAGCGTGAGGGAGGACAGGCCTTCTCTGGCAACAGACGCCAGTTGAGGCCCAGCTGAGTGAAGCTCCACATTTCTCAGTCCGGACGGGGCCAAGGACCCAGGCTTTCAAGTCAGAACCACCAGTGTTCTCATCTCAGCTTTGCTGCTTTCACCCGGGTGGCCTTGGGAAGTCACTTCACCCGTATGGGTCTCACTTCTCCTCCGGCCCCATAAACATTAGGATGATGACATCTGTCTCCCAGGTGGCAGTGAGGATCACGTGCCACGACAAAGGTAAAGCCTCTCACACAGACTTACCGAGAAAGGGCTCACCCACAGATATGCCTACTGCCCCTCACCCCCCAAAACCAGGCTTTTATTATGTTTGGACACAGCCTATCAGAAGAGAAGGCTGCATTGAGGGTTATTTCTGTCCGGGCCCCAGATTTCAAGCACAAGCCCAGAGCTCAAGGGACAGAAGAAAGCCAGAAGGGTACTCCCGCAGCTTCAGCCCCAGCAAGTAGCTGGTTCTTGAAAGAGGCAAAAAAAAAAAAAAAAAAAAAAAAAAAAAATAGAACCTTGGGTCCCAAATAAAGCACACAACAATTATAGCAAGACTTTCTTCTCCATGCTGGCCTTAGCTTCCTTTACTGATGTCAGACCAGGCTTTCCCACTCAAAGTGAAGAATTCAGGGAAAAAAGTAGGATTCATACCACAAACCCAAGAAGCGTTCCTTTAGGACGCTACCCACCATCATGAACTATTAGCTCTAAGATCTGGGGAAGCTGAAAACAGGCAACAGACTTGAAAGAGAAGAGGGCAAAGCGGGTGAGGTTATAGGGGATAAGGGGTAAACAGGCCAAGGACGGAATGAGAGATAAGGACCAAGGGGTCTGTGGGGGTGATTCAATACAAAGAAAGCTGCTTCCCAACCCCTAAACACAGAGGTCTTGCTGGGAACAGATGCTAAAGATGGTGTGCTCTTGCTCACCTGTTCTGCTTAAGGATGGTCACAGGGCAGTCAAGAGGAGCAAGAACACCAGCCTGGCTGGGCAGGCTAGCCCCAGAGGGGGCCCTGCTAGGAGCTTCGCAGAGCAAAGTAGCCCAGTCTTTTACCTGGCAGACAGCGGGCATTCTCTGGCAGTAGGTACTTGTAGGTATTGAAGAGTCCTGCGTTGGAGATCACAATGGGGCAACAGATGTTCACCAGCTCCTGACCCTTCTTCACAGTGACACCTGCAGGCACAAGAGCTTGGCTGAGGTTCTTTGCACTCCAGACTTTACACAGATCTCTCCCAGCCTACACTTTATCTTCTTAGACCTGGGCATCCAGCCCAGCTATGGTCAGGCAGGCAGGCTCCAGGCAAAACTGCAAAGCAAGTGAAACATCCTCAAGCATTCTCCGCCTAACCCCACGGTCGCTTGTGCACTTACCTTCCCTGGCTCTCTCCCCACACCATGTGGGCACCCTTTTCTGTAGCCAAACCTCCACACTAACCGTGACAAAGTTCATGGGCTGAAGCCCTTCCACTGGAATCCCAGGCCCGTCTTCACTGCTGCCAGACTTCTATTTCCAAAATACTCTGAGACCCTCCAATGACACCACAACCTCTGTAAGATAAACTCCAAAGTCTTGTACCAGCCTTCCAAGATCTGGTTCCTTCTGTGTCTCCAGCCTTGTCTCTGGCCACACGCACTAAACTATTAGGTGGCACCATATCAAACAGCTGATATTCAACCACTTTGACCTATAAAAACAGTAGCATCTTTGGGTTCAACCTACTTCCAGATGCCTAAAAATAGTCAGCTCTTTCATGCATCCGTGCCTTTGCACATTCTGTTCCCCCTGCCTGGAACATCCCAAAAGCTCGGGCTAGCTTCTTCTCACCCTTTATGACCTGCCTCAAGCACCTCTGCCCTCCTTCCTCCATCCTTAGTCTGTACCTCTGTATGACACTTTACATCTCAATGATCTTCCCTATGATTAGAAACTTCTTGAATTACAGATTTTCTTTATAGCCATCTCATCTTTTTATCTCCATCTTTTATCACCTAGCACCTGAAAAATACGAGTAATATTCTGAACTGAATTTAATTGAACTGATAAACCTACCTTGCTTCAAGGACCTCTTCTGGCTGGAAGAGGAACTTGCTTGTGGACATCAGAGAAAAATCTCACACAACCAACCACCTCTCCGGTCTCACCCAGCAACTTCCTAGTCTCTTCTACAAATGTATTCTCAGAGATCGCTGATGACCTTTTCTCCCTTGATTTTTTTGTGCAGTGGGCCATCCACACACCTCCTCCTTGAAAGACTCCTCTGGTGAATTCACTGTCACACCAGCCCTCTTCTTTCAGGTCTCTCTCTGTCTCCTTCCCTGATGTTTCTTTAAGCACCCCCTAATCATGGATGGCCTGTTCTGTTTACCAGAGTCCTTCCCTGCACACACCCTCTCCTCACAGAATTCATCCACGGTGGAATTCTGATGCTCTGGGCAGGTGGCAGTAAAGACCCGAGCCAGGATAACGAGATTCTAGGCTCCACTCTGCCATTTACAGGTTGAGGACAGAGCATCTCGCTGGCCTCCACAATGCCCTTTCAAGTGCCCAGGTTATTTATTCATCCCACCAATCACTAAACAAACATGTATGGAGCCTCTATTATGTGGTAAGATCTACAGGCATAAAGACACAGCCCCCAGGGCACCCGGATGGCTCAGTCAGTTAAGCATCTGGCTCTTGACTTTGGCTCAGGTCATGATCTCACAGTTTGTGGGTTCGAGCTCCACGTCAGGCTGTGTGCTGGTGGTGCACAGCCTGCTTGGGTTCTCTTCCTCTCCGTCTCTCTCTGCCCCTCCCCTATTGGTGTGCGCTCTCTCTCTCTCTCTCTCTCTCTCTCTCTCTCTCTCAAAATAAATAAACTTAAAAAAAAAAGAAGGCACAGCCCCTACATTCAAGGGGATCTTGGATTACTGGATCCCTATTTTTACCTATGGAATAAATGATCAAATACTGGTCTTTGGGAACCATGCAATCCTTTATCCTTCCTGCGTCCTTTCTAATCGCTTTCCCTGAGCCCCTGCTCTGGGCAATTTTAGCCCTGAACTCCCCGTGAGGAGGTCGGTTTTTCTATACCTTGTGCTTGTTTCTCTCTGCACCCCACTTCTCTCCCACCCCAGCCCAGGAGCCATGAAGCACGATGCGGGGCTCTCACCACAGGCTTTCCCAGTGGAGTCCAGCAACACACTCTGCACAGTAGCGCTGGTCAGGACAGCGCCCCCGGCCCGCTGAATCACAGGGATGGTGTGGAAAGCGATCTCACTGGTACCCCCTCGGGGATAAAAGGCCCCTTCCATGTAGTGGTTCGTCACCAGAGCGTGCATGGAGAAGGCACTGTGCCTGGGGGTCACACCTACAGAAGGAAGGAAGGGGCGATGAGGCCAGAGCAGGTGGCAGCAGCATTTAAAGAGGAAGACAGATTCCTGTCAAAAAGCACGCAAGCCTCGGTCTGCCCACCCCAGGATCCAAATGATCCCCAGGGCTAAGGGCAGCCAGAGGGCCTATCTATTGCCATCCAAACACAGGGTACCTTACAGATCCGGGGGCCAGTGGGAATGTCCTCCCTCAGAGTGACATGCTGCTGAGACGAGGGAGGACACGGTTGGCTGAAAAGGAAAAGCATCCAGGGCATGGCGCAGGGAATGTGTGCCAGGGAGTCCAGCAGGTAGGTGGACAGACTTCTCACCCAAGAGCTCCAGAGGGCCTTGGGTTTATCCTGCTCCACTTCAGTCAGGCAGGTTCAGGAAGAAAGACTGAGAGCCAAGAGGGCAACACCTCCTCCTCCAGGAGCCACCCAGGACTCCAGGCCAGTACCCACCGTAAGTGGGGAAGATGTAGCTGAGCACCGCCCGGAGCTCTGGGGAGGCCGGCAGCTGCCGCAGGACCTCATCCAGGCTCTGGGTGGAAGCATGAAGAAAGGCAGAGAAATGGGTGAGCGGCCCCCACTTGCTGAGCAGCTGAGCTATGCGCAATGGGAGGGTCTTCAACAAGATGGCCAGGACGACTCCATGGGACACCGCCTGAGGAAAAAAATAAGCAGCGAGGAGCCACTGTAACGGAATCACCATTCCAATAGCCTGCGCACCAGCCCAGCACCGGGGCCCAGCAACATTTAGCCCTGGCCGAACTTGGATTTTTAAAAATCTGTACTCTGTGAATTTTTCCCATTCCACATTCAGATGAGTCCTTTTCTGCATTTCGGTTTCCTGCCCAAATTCCTTTCGAAAAATCCCATCTGGTCTCAGATGAAGTAAAAACAGGTGTGATCTGACCACACAGAAGCCAGCTTAGTCCAAAAGGAGAACACGGTTCCTGTCCTCCCCCCAACCCCTCCCGCCAGAGGCCAAAGTGAGAGTGCCTGCTGTCAAGTCCAGCCTCCAGAGAAAGGGCCCAGCTGGGCAGAGGCCAACTAGGGTAGGGCTAAGTTCAGGGCAGACTTGACCGGTCCTCCCTTTCTGCCTCGCCCACCGGTCACTGCACTAATGAAGGTCAGCCTTGTCGGGAATAAACGGGGGGTGGGGGTGGGGGGTCCGCAGCACATCCATGTTACCTTAACCAGCTTTATATATTTGTCAATGGCAGCTTCCTCCTGGGGAAACTTCTCCTTGAGGCCCTGAATGTAAGCTTTCTTCCCACTGTACATGGGGAACTCTTTTCGGCCGTTGGGTCCTTCTAGTACCATGATGTCAAACGGAGAAGACAAGGCGACCCATTCCAGCTGCCCCTCAGTGATCTGGTCCAGGATAAAACGGCTACTCTTGCCCTCTTGCATGTGCCCGACATAATGGATTCCTGTTGGGAGACGGAAGAACAAGGTGTCATAGGGATAAGGGAGCCGATCCCTGGAATGGTAGATAAAAGAAGCGAAAGGAAAGAGGTAGTCCTGCATGGCTGAGTCCGTGCCCGGAGAGTGCTACCCACAACTTTCTGTGGGGAGGTGCTGCAGCAGAAACCACCAGATCTCCACCCAGTTCAGCTCCCTGCGGTGATGGCTGTCAGACAAAGAAAGTGGTGCCCAGAGAGAAGCTGGGGCCTCCAGAACAACAGAAACGTCCAGTGTCATCCCACAGTGGCTGCTCCAAGCCTCCTAAAGATACAGCCATGTTCCCAACCCCTTCCCACACAAGCCTTACCTGTGTCAAATTCCAGGCCATTCTTTCCAAAAGTATGACAACAGCCTCCTGCCTTGGTATGTTGTTCCAGTACCAGAACTCGCTTGCCAGCTTTGGCTAGAATCGCAGCTGCAGCCAGGCCCCCAAAGCCACTGCCGATCACCACTGCATCCAGCTTCTTTGGCACTCGGCTGACTGAGAAAGCTGCAGCAGAGGGAAGAGTTGGAGGGTGAGCTTCTCAGGCAGGGGCAGCAAAAGAGCAAAGACACGGAAACCAAGGAAGGCTCTGCTAGCCTATACAATGCAAGAAAACTCCAGTGCAGTTTGGCATGGAGCAACCGACTAAAATATCTCAAACATTGCACCTGGGAAATACTCAGGACCAGCCAGGCAGATTAAAGACAGTGATTTGGTTTTACTGGAGCCGATTTAACTAAAACCAGTATGTACCTGGGGATTTTACCTACTTTAAAGAAAGCAAACAAATCACAAACAGAAATAGAAAGCTGACAATAATAATACAGGCTGAGAAACTTAAGTGCAGATAGAGAGCTAGGGAAGAAAGAAACAAGGAAACGGGGGACACAGGAGAGTGCTGTGGGCAGACTGTGGCTCTTGGAATTGTCCATTCACAAGTCGGTTATCTTTGAAAAATACAGGGTCTGTAGGCACCAGTGGAACAGCCTGGTCCTATGATGGTTCTTCAAGATCCTGAAGCAGAGGCTTGAGCAGGACAGAGCTGAGAAATCATTGCACCACCCTTTCATATCAGAGAAGTCTGGAGGCAGAACTAAGGGATCAGCACCTAAGCAAGATAAAAGGACAGCACATGGTGCCACGTGGGCACTTCAACACATGATCTGTTCTTTAAAGATCATTCTTGAAGAACTGAGATTTGGAATTTTTCCAAGCTGCAAGAGAACTTGGGAAACTTTTAACTTTTCAAACATTTTTAGAAAAACGTCTAGGGCGCCTGGGTAGCTCAGTCGGTTAAGTGTCCGACTTCAGCTCAGGTCATGATCTCGCAGTCCCTGAGTTCGAGCCCCGAGTCGGGCTCTGTGCTGACAGCTCAGAGCCTGGAGCCTGCTTCGGATTCTGTGTCTCCCTCTCTCTCTGCCCCTCTCCTGTTCACACTCTGTCTCTCTCTCTCTCAAAAATAAACATTAAAAAAAGAAAAACGTCTAGTGAAAAACACATTTTATATCACAATTCAGAATACAAATAAGTATATAATCTAAATAACGGGAGTTGAAGTTTCACAATAACTGAAATAGAAGTATTACAGAACTATGTATGATGACTCTGATATTTTCTGTTCTACTACATTTTGAAATACAACCTACTAAATCCAGTTCATGATCCACTAATAGATCACACAACCTGGCTGGAAAAAGTTACTTTTATTTTTATTTTTTTTTTAATTTTTTTTAATGTTTATTCATTTTTTGATAGAGAGAGTGCGGGTGGGAGAGGGGCAGAGAGAGAGGGAGACACAGAATCTGCAGCAGGCTCCAGGCTCTGAACTGACAGCACAGAGCCCGACGTGGGGCTTGAACTCACGGACCGTGAGATCATGACCTGAGCTGAAGTCAGACGCTCAACCAGCTGAGCCATCCAGGTGCCCCAGTCATCTCACTTCTAGACCAACCCGAGAGAAGTGGAGTAATTTGCTAATAATGGCTATGCAGTAAATTAATGACAGAATCCAAGCTAAAACCCTCATCTCAGAAGTTCAGACTAACAGTCTTTCCACTTAAAACAGTATTGTCTCCGCCCGTGTCACAAGATGTGTCACACAGAATTCTAAAATTTACAAGTGGGAGGGACCTTGGAGATCAAAGAGGAGATCTAACTTTTTTTTCTTAAAGCAGCACAACCCTTTCTTTAAACCTTATGAGGAACCCCAAAGTATGTTCTAAAGATGATAGTGGAGATACTCTGGTTGACCAAAGAGCAGCTCTCAGCCTGAGGCACCCTGTTGAGCCTCTCCCAAAGTTTTAGAACCAACCATAAGAGTTGGGACGAGGCATAGCCACTCAAATCACTTGATGGGCGAAATACAATTTCCCACATGGGTTGGAAGAGATGTGCAGCTCCTCCATGCCCTTGAACCATGGGGGAGAGTAAGGGGGAAAGTTAAGGTCTTATAACCAAGTGGGGGAAAGGTCTCTTGTTGTCTATCCTGCGGGTCATGGACCTGTTCCTGGCTATGCCATTGGTGAGGGAGCATGAGGCAGGCTGAGGGGCAAAACACAATCTAGTACCCCCCCCCCCAACACACACACCCAACTCCAGGTGGGATCTGTGTGATAATCCTTGGACACTCCTGGCTACCCAAGAACAAAGGAAAAGGGTTTAAGTGCTTGCCATGGTGATGTGGGAAACTAAGGCAAATGAAAAATTAAATTCCCTTACTGCCTACAGCCCATTGACGAGTCCTTGAAACTGGTAGAGTGACCTCCCTGTCGGAGCTTAGCTGTTTCAATGATGGCACTTTGCTAGGGGCAAAAGAGAACCTGAGCTTAGCATTGTCACAACCTTGAGGACCCATCTTGTAAGTCTACTTCCTTTATCTCAATTACCCCAAAATATATGTTGGTAATCATACTCCAAGCGTATGGCCTCCCAATATACATCTATGTATAGATGTAATAGAACCTCTCATGACTGAGGTTCTGTTAAACGGTAATTGGTGTTTCCCTAGCAACAGCTCGCCCCTCAAGGTCCTAGAAACCTTGCTTCCAAAATACCTTAGCGACTTACTCTATCCCTGACCCCCTCCCAACCTGAGGGTATATAATGAGTTAACTGTCACAACCTCAGTGCAGCTCTTCCTGCCCATGGGTCCTGTCCCTGTGCTTTAATAAAAATCACCTTTTGGCACCAAGAATTTTTTTTTTGGCCCCAGGCTCAGGACCACCCCACCATCACCCCCAAAACTTCATCGCCATGACCTCAGCAAGCGGAGGACAGGACCCCGGCCCGTGGGGCCACTATGGCCTGGGGGCCTGCTTGGGCAAAGTCTGTCACCGGTAGGAGACACGAAAGCGGGGCGCCTCCACTTTCAAGGAAGCCCTCCCAGCACTTTACATATGGGGAAACTGAGGCCCAGGTGGGCAGCGGATCGCCGTGTTGGAATCGGAACGCAAACCTGAGAGGCCGCCCAAGTACAGCCTTGGAGCCCTTTTCGCTGACCTTGCTTGAGAACCTTTTTCCTGGCCTCTTTGTCGGTCACCAGCGGCGCGGAGGGCCGCCTGACGTCCTCGGAGAAGGGGTTCGGGGAGCTGCCTGCGAACGGCCGCAGGTGCCCTTTGCAGAGGACCGCCAACAGCGGCACAACCAGCAGCAGCAGCAGCAGCAGCAGCGAAAGCCACATAGCGCCGGCGGGGCCCAAGGACGGGGTCCACAGCCACGACCCCCAGCCTGTACAGCGCGCCTCCGCCGCTCGTATTTATCCTTCCCGGCCAGGAGGCGGAGGCAACATCGACCTTTGATCAGCCAAAACCTTTCCGGCCTGGAGCCAGGAGTCCGGCGCGGACTGGCCCTCCGGGCGGCTCGTACTCCTGCAGCGCCAAGTTTCCCAGGCTGCCGGGAGGCGGGGCGCTCCGGGCCCGGAGGCTGAGCCGGGACGCCGTGCGCACGCGCGGGGCGGCCGGGGGCTGACGGAGACTGGGAAGGCCCGGGAGCCTTGGTCGCGGCCCGCGAGCCCCCAACTCTGCGGAGGACGCGTGGAGTGGAGATGGTCGTCCCGGACCTAGACAAGCCTGGGAGCTGCAGGCCCGAGAGAGAATCCCGTCCGGGACCCAGAATGCCTGGGTTCTGGTCCGCGCTCTGCCGAGGGCTCGCCGAATGACCCGAGGCAAGTTGCTTACCTGTTTTCAGTACCTAGTGGCGAGGAGGTTTCCGTCCGGAATCCACACAGCCCCAGTCTGGCGGGGTTTCTTGATGGAGTGAGATTCCTGCTGAGATCGCGAGTCACAGCCGGCGAGCACCCAGCCCTGTGCCCTCCCCCCCCCCCCCATCCCGCGATGGCCAAACGTTCCGCCCTCGACCGCGGCGGCCCAGTGGATGGCGTTGCCTGCGGCGGGAGCCCGGAGGCGCCCCCAAGCCGCAGGTTGGGGCCCCACGGCACCTACCCTCCTTCCGTGGGGTAGTGAGGGTCGGGGAGCTGCCAGCGACAAGCCTGATGAAAGGATTAAAGAAGGACTGTCAGACCTACGTGGTCATTTGTATTTAACGTATGGACCCAGTTTCTGTATTAAATACCTATTCAGAGAGTGAAAGCTCCAGCAGGAAGTTTGAAAATCATATCCCTTAATGTAGCTCCTTGCCTAAAGTGGGTGCACCATAAATCCTTAATTTGGTAAAGGATCCGTCCTTAGAGGAAGGCCATTTCCTTGGGCCCAACTATAAGGAACTAGCCTAATGTTGCTGGGAGTGACTTCTTGCATTACTTGCTTATTTGACAGAATTTTGGCTCTTTTCTATCTCTGATACAGATACTAACTGTACCTGTTGAAGCCCCCAGAGTTCCAGCCAGACCTGAGGCACTAGCAGGTGTGTAAAGCTGGTCATACTTCTACGCTGCTTGATTCATTTCATACACAGAAACAGAAGAGGCTTCTTGATGTCGCTCTTACCATACCTGCCTGTCACCTTCCCAGCATTGGCTAATGTGTGAGTGTTTTGTTATATGGTGTCATGGAGGTCAAGGAGAAGGGAAAGGAAAGGGAACCAGATGCTGAGACCCCGGAGGATACAGTGAGAGAGAGCTAATTCCTGAGGTACCATGACCACCGAACACTGTCCTCCCCCCTAAATTACAGTTACCCAAACGTCCAGCCTAATAGCCAGGAAATATTCCCATTCTTGGTGCTAGGAATCAGTGCATCTTGGCAAAGATTCTAGTTTGTTACTGGCAGCCAGTTCTTAGGGAATCCGGATCATGTTCCCACAGTGGGGAGCTGACTTCAAAGAGAGGCCACCCTCCTTCCTAAGTTACCCACATCTGTGAAGCGTGATTGTCAGTCAGTGGTGGACTGTCTGCCCACCTATGATCCAGATTGTTGTAACAGGCATCCATGATGTCTAGCTCCTCCATGGTAGGTTATGGGCCTGTCCAACCCCCTTCCCAAGGCGGGCTTGTAGGATGACTGCCTTAGAGTTAGCCACACTGGCTAACATGTACCATATTGGTGTTCACTGACAAGGCAACGTGTTGGATTTTGATTTTCTATCATCATAGGAACCAGGCCTAGTATTCTAAGCCCCCAGACCCAACCCGTGTCTGAGACTTAAGCAAAGCCTAAGCATTTCAGCTAAGACCACCCACCAGGATGCCACCCTTTGATAAGTTGCCCCCAAATCCCAGTGACTTCAGGTTAGAACTGACCCTACCACTTAACAGCGGTGCTTCTGCCTTCTGGACACTTGAGAATCCAACCCTCAGACTCCTACACCATCCCCTTCTTGTCATCGGGTGGCATGGATAGTAAGAGTTAGGATTTGGCTAAAGCAGCTGATTTATTCAGAATAAGTTTCTTGCTTAAAAATTTTTAAAGTCAATTTTTCTTAATAGAGGCTTTACCGAATGATGAAACTAGCTTTCTTTTTTTTCTTTTTTCTTTCTTTCTTTTTTTTTTTTAACAGTGCTGAGACTTCAGAGACTTCAGGGACTTCTTTCAGTACTCGCAGAAACCTCCCACACCCTGGTGATGGCACACAGGGACTGTTTTCCTACTCTTAGTCTGAATGACTGCCAAGAAGGAAGGCAAAGGCGGAACAGTTGGGTGTCAGGCTTTCTCCATACTTCTAATCCTTATTAAACTCCTTTCTGAGCCCAAGGACAAAGCTCACTTAACAAATGACTTTGAATCATGAATGAAAACTCTTGCTCTTTCCATGAGAAAGAAATAAGAGATGGACAGGTAAGCAAGTACTTCGATTTAAGGAAGAAGGTGTTGGTTGGGGATATATTGTTAATAGTGGTAACACAGAGGATATATCACTAGAATGTAGAACTTTAGAAATGTTACAGGAAAACTTTCATTATAATGTTCTTTGTTCTATTAGGAGAAGCTTCTATTCATTCACCTCTGGGTCAGTTGCCTTTGCTGGTAGCTTATGTTCTAAGTGGGTCATGGGATTTTGTTTTGGATTTGCTTGGGTGAGAGAAGAAGTTCAATGAGGAATCCCCCAAGGTATTTGTGACTCATCAGTTTGTTACTGTATTGACCCTTTGCCACACATATGCTTTGGCTTGATTAGCCTCAGGACTCGGAGTCCAGGGTAATGACTTGTGAGTCTGGGAGCTGACTCTACCTCCCTTTCTCCCTCCCTTGTCCAGAAATGGTCTTACAGGGACCCTGTGGGATTTATTAGCCTCTGGGATAAAGCCTTTGCTTTGGGAGTCCAGGAAGGTTTTCTCTACTCTACTACAGAGAGAAGCCTTTGGCCACTGGAAGGGACTGAATTGGAGAGGGAAAGGAAGGATGAAATGAATCCTGAGTACACAGATCCCTACAGGGAGTTGTTCAGCATAATGGATCATCACATATTTTTGAGAACGCATTTTGTGCCAAATACTCTGCTAATGGGTGTCAGAAACAGGAAAGAAGTATAAGAGAAGATTCCTCCACTCAAAGCAGCAGAGTGTGATTTAAAGATAGACTGTGTTGGGGGGAAGTAAAAATTCTAGGTACCGGCCACCTGGGTGGCTCAGTCGGTTGAATGTCTGACTTCAGATCAGGTCATGATCTCACGGTTTGTGAGTTCAGGCCCTGCATTGGACTCGCTGCTGTCAGCACGGAGCCTGCTTCAGATCCTCTGTCCCCCTCTCTCTCTGCCCTTGTCCCACTTGTACTCTTTCAAAAATAAATAAACATTAAAACAAGAAAAAAACTCTAGGTACAATTTCAGCATACTCACAAAGAAGGAGTCACAAGACTTACTACTTACAGACCCCAGAAACGCGGCAGGGGTGAATGTGCAGAGGGGGCAGGGAGCTGAGGTAAGGGTGGTCCTCAGTACCAGATCATGAGCAAGTACCCCTATTGCTCATAAGGTGGAGGTCACTGACTTCTCTTGGGCTCAACTCTAAGTGATTATTTTCAAAGATGCCCCAGAAAAAGCAAAGCAGGCACTCGTAGCAGGAATCCTAAGCCCGGGTTCCTGTCTAAATGTCCAGACTCTGGCTGTAAGCAGGTTAGTCGTACTGTCAGCCCTGAGGCAGCAACTCAGAAGAGCTGTTTCCTCATCACACGGGCCTTTGGCAGGGAGCTTGTGCCGCCCACAGGACTGGCTGCAGGGCTGAGAGAAGGGGAGAGACCCTTGTAGTGTGGTCCCAGTGGGTAAGGCAGGCCACCTTGAGGAGATGCAACTGATCTTAAAGGGACCGGAGGACACAAGAGGTGGCGGTAGGGGCGTATTCTGGAGGAAAACCACACAACCAGAGGGATGGAGGCGAGAGGAACTACAGCAAGCGTGTTCACAGGGGCGAAGTGGGCAATAGCAGTGAGAAGGCATCGGAGTACCTGTGTGGCTCAGTTGGTTGAGGAGCTGACTCTTGATTTCGGCCCAGGTCATGATCTCACGGTTCATGGGGTGGAGTCCTGTGTCGGGGCTGGGCTGACCTGCTTGAGATTCTCTCCCTCTTTCTCTGCCCCTCTCACGTCTTTAAAAATAAATAAGTAAACGCTGTCAAAAAAAAATTCATGAGGGGGCATCATGAGGCCAGCGACGGAGGAGTTTTTTCAGCCATGGTGTGTTTCGGCAGCCATTCCTGTGTCCTCGTCATAAAGGAATCAAAGCTCTGTTTAAGGAGTAGTAGTTGGCAAATGTATGTGAGAAGGATTAGAGTAACAGAATAAGCTGGAATTCTGCAGCTTTGACAAAAGCACTGATTTTTTTTTTTACTAGTTTTAATTAGTTTCTTGTGTTTATTTAAAAAAATTTTTTAATGTCTATTTATTTTTGAGAGAGAGAGACAACGCTAGTGGGGGAGGGCAGAGAGTGAGGGAAACAGAATCCGAAGCAGGCTCCAGGCTCCAAGCTGTCAGCACAGAGCCCGACGCGGGGCTCGAACTCACAAACCGCGAGATCATGACCTGAGCCAAAGTCAGACACTTAACCGACTGAGCCACCCAGGCGCCCCTCTTTTATTTATTTTAGAGAAAATAACACATTCACATGGTTCAGACTCCAAAAAGCACGGAGGATGTATCTATAGTGAAAAAACTGCCTTCTACTCTTGTGCCCCGGCCACCCAGTTTTATTCTGGAGGCCAAGTCACTGCTTCTTTGGGTGTAATTCTGGACAACGTCTTAGCAGAGCGAAGCAAATGTATTTGTGTATTTTCTGAAAATACACATGGTAAAATAGCATATATACTCTGCCCTTTGCTTTTTTCACTTGATATATCACGTGGATCGTTCCATATTGTCCACAAAGTACTTTCTTATTCATTTTCTTTATGGCTATGTTGGATCTCGTTGAGTTAATGTGCTTTCATTTGTTTAGCTAGTCCTTTAGTGGGCATTTGGGGTTTTTCTAGCCTTTTGCCATTACAAACAGTGCTACTGTGAACAGTGCTATAAGCATGTCATTTTGCACACGGACAAATATATCTGTTGGGTAAATTCCTAGAATGCAGTTGCAGACCCAAAATGCACAAAGTGTATCTGATTCTGTCAGATATTATCAAGCTGTAGGGATGGAAACAGTTTACCCTTCAGAGTGTTCTAACACTTAGTTCGCTAGCCGACACAGTGTGTTATCACACTTTTTGATATTTGCTAATATGATAAGTGAAAAATATTATCTCAGAGTAGATTTTTAAAAATTTTTTTGTTTTAATGTTTATTATTTTTTTTATTTTTTATTTAAAAAAAATTTTTTTTTCTTAATGTTTTTATTTATTTTTGAGACAGAGAAAGACAGAGCATGAGCGGGGGAGGTGGGGGGGGGGGGCAGAGAGAGAGGGAGACACAGAATCCGAAGCAGGCTCCAGGCTCTGAGCCGTCAGCACAGAGCCTGATGCGGGGCTGGAACTCATAGACTGTGAGATCATGACCGGAGCCGAAGTCGGACGCTCAACCGACTGAGCCACCCAGGCGCCCCAATGTTTATTTATTTTTGAGAGAGACAATGTGCGAGCAGGGGAGGGGCAGAGAGACAGAGACAGAATCCTAAGCAGGCTCCAGGCTCTGAGCTGTCAGTACAGAGCCTGATGCGGAGCTTGAACTCATGAACTGTGAGATCATGACTTGAGCTGAGGTCGGACATTTAACCCAGGCACCCCAATCTCAGAGTAGTTTTATTTGACATTTCTCATATTTTTTTTAAGTTTATTTATTTATTCTGAGAGAGAGAACAAGAGAACAAGCGGGGGAGGGACAGAGAGATGGGGGAAAGAGAATCCCAAGCAAGCTCTGCTCATGAACCATCAGATCATGACCTGAGCTGAAATCAAGAGTCGGTTGCTTAACTGACTGAGCCGCCCAGGCGCCCCTGACCTTTCTCTTATGAGTGCGGTTGAGCATTTTTTTTGTATGTTTCAGAACTATTCGTGTTTCCTTTTCTGTAAGCTGTCCATATCCATGTCCGTCTTTCTACTGGGTCGGGTTTCTTTCCCTAACTGATTTGTAGGATTTTATTTCCAACATTATTAGTAAAATTAGCCCTGTATTGGTAATCTGAATTGCAAAAGTTGGTCAAGTGGTTTTTTTTACACTCTGATGGGGCAAGGTTTAGCCAAAGGTAAGGGAACTGCCTGACTGAGCTTTACTTACTCAGAGCCCTGAGATGTTTCACGGAGCCAAGAAATCTGAGATAGCATTAACTAAGCTTTTTGCAGTTTTTCTTAAGACCAGATTAAGCAGGGGTGCCTGGGTGGCTCCGTTGGTTGAGCGTCCGGCTTCAGCTCAGGTCATGATCTCGCAGTTTGCAAGTTCGAGCCCTGCATCGGGCTCTGTGCTGTCGGTTCAGAGCCTGGAGCCTGCTTCAGATTCTGTGTCTCCCTCTCTCTCTGCCCCTCCCCCACTCACTCTCTGTCTCTCTCTGTCTCTCAAAAAATGAATAAACGTTAAAAAAAAAATTTTTTTTTAAACCAAAAAACCAGATGAAGCAGAAGTTTTCCCTTACAGTGTTCCTTGTAGTTGACTTCTCGGGAGTTCAGCCATTTTTGTGTGTGTGGTGTTGCGAAACAGTGTGACATTTAAGCTGTCAACTTTGGAGGACCTATATGTGCCCAAGAGGTTGATCCTGCTTTGTCTTCCAGGTTGAAAGTGTGTGTGCTGTGTGTCCTCCACCATATGACAAGGAAAACAGTGTTCTTCAGGCTTTCAGAGGAATTCCTGTACGTATCACCCAACTCCAGTACCTCCTGCCAATACAGGCTTTTGTTGCCAGTTTGTGGTGCCGGGCACACAGCACGGCACAGACCTTGCTTCCAGGAACTCACACTTGGGAGCAGAGGTGTGGGGCACAAACTTGCAAAACAACCTCTAGCCAGTAAGATAATTGCGTAGTGAAGCAGACTGTAAAGTGCAGTGGGAATACCAAAGGCACACCACAGTCTCAATGGAGTGACGTGAAGTTTTATTTACTCTTCAAGGAGAGCACATGCTTGTCCCCACATCGCGCAACTTGTACCTCAGAGCGGGAGTTTTCCATGTGCTTCTCTTTTAAGATTGGCTTTAATCAACCCATCCTTCTGGTCTCCAGTTCCAAGGGTGGGAATTGGTTGTGTGGACGGAGGGGTGTGGATTCGCCCTCACACTAAAGGTCAGCTGCCCCTACAGATCTCAGAGTTGAAGAACCATGGCATCCTCCGCGCCCTGACAGCAGAAGCGAATGGATGGGAGCCAGGTGGTAAGGTCCCCTTCAGGGCCCTTGGAGCCTGGGTGGGACCCAAGTCAGAGCTCCCCACGTCTATTCTTCATCATTTGTACTTCTTTCACTACTTGTCCTATACAACTTGATAGATTTATCGTTCTTCAAGGAAAATTAGAATCAACTCTGGATTAGGAGTCAAAAGGCTTGAGTCCTGATCTAGCTCTGCTCGTGGCTTACTGTGTACTTTTAGGCAAGTCATATCATCTTTGTGTCTGCAGTGGGGATATCAATGCCTCCTTTATCCTCAGAGGGATACTGTGACAATAAAATGATTTCAGTGCATGTGAAAAGCCTTAGAGAAAGTATCCTATTTTATCGGCTTTGTGATTCTCTCACGTACTGTATTTAAAGCTCATTTCGCTTGCTGATTTATGACACAGAAATGCCCACTCATAGTTGAGAAACACCAATTCTGGAATCCCATGTCTCTGGGTTAAGTGCTGCTTCTGCCCACCAGCTATAGGATCATGAGCCACGTTTCTTAACCTTCTAACCTTTACTTACTTCATCTATGAAGCTGGGCGTGCATCAGACAGAATTCCTGTGTAACAGGAATTATGTAAGGAATAAGTGAGCCAAGTAAGGTAAAGTGCTTAGCACACAGACTATAAATCTGTAGTAAGTGCTCATTGTATTGTCATCTTTAAATTCCGCAAACTGAAAATATACTCTCCAGAAATATGGGGCTTGCTAAAAATATTCTAATGTAGAAAAACTATTTGGAGATCTATGAAGTTTCTTCTAATAGAATTTTAACGGGGCACCTGGGTGGCTCAGTCAGTTGAGCATCTGACTTCGGCTCAGGTATTGATCTTGTGGTTCATGAGTTTGAGTGCACTTTGGATCTTCTGTCCCCCACTTTCTGCACCTGCCCCACTCGTGCTGTCTTTTAAAAATAAATAAACATTTAAAAAAGAAAAAGAATTTTGGGGTGCCTAGTTGGCTGAGCTGGTTAAGCGTCTGACTTCAGCTCAGGTCATGATCTCATGGTTTGTGAGTTTGAGCCCCATGTCGGGCTCTGTGCTGACAGCTCAGAACCTAGAGCCTGCTTCGGATTCTGTGTCTCCTTCTCTCTCTCTGCCCCTCCCCCACTCACACTCTGTCTCTCTCTCTCTCTCTCTCTCTCCCTCTCTCCCTCTCTCTCAAAAACAAACATTTAAAAAAAAACAGAATTTTATCTTCACTGTGTGATGACAAACCTAACATTTATTAGACATCTTGCTTTAAATGCTAAAATATTTTATATTTCAGTACAACTGGCAGCTATATGCCAGATATTTTTAATCATATTGAATGATTACACTTTTCTTCCAGATTGCTCTCAGCTCATTTAAATTGATAGGCTTATGAGGCACCTGGCTGGCTCAGACATAGTGTGCGACTCTTGATCTTGAGGTCATGAGTTCGAGCCTCACGTATAGAGATTACTTTAAAAAAATAAAATTTTGGGGACGCCTGGGTGGCTCAGTTATGTGTCCGATTTAGACTTAGGTCATGATCTTGCAGTTTGTGAGTTCGAGCCCCACGTCGGTCTCTCTGCTGTCAGCGTGGAGCCTGCTTCAGATCCTCTGTCTCCCTCTCTCTCTGCCCCTCCCTCTCTCTCTCTCAAAAATAAACATTTAGGGGCGCCTGGGTGGCTCAGTCAGTTAAGCGCCCGACTCTTGATTTCAGGTCAGGGCATGATCTCACGTTCTGTGAGTTCAGGTCAGTGTTGGGCTCTGTGCTGAGTGCAGAGCCTGCTTGGGATTCTCCCTCTTTCATTGCCCCTCCCCCACTTGCACACGTGCTCTCTCTCTCTCAAAATAAATTTTAAAAAATAAATAAACTTAAAAAGACAGAAACTTCTCAAAATAAATAAATAAACATTGAAAAAATAAAATCTTTAAAAATTAGGTAGATAGATAGATAGATAGATAGATAAGCAAGCTTACTAACTCAGCAATGCTGTTTCCTGTGTAAGTGAAAGAGAGCCCAAATAAAGGAGGCAGTTGAAAGAGGAAGAAAGATAAAGACCTGTGCTAATGTGAGCTGCATTCACTATCCTGAAGATTTGTGTTTTGCCTCCACTTTTTTCTGTTAATGAGGGGGGCATTAGTATTTAATGTCAGGATCATCTTTGGATGGAGGAGGAGTCTCCCTGGTTCCAAGAGGAAGGGGAGGAGATGCTCTTGCGTGCCTTGGACATTTGTCCCCAGTGTTTAGGCACCGGAGTGCAGTTGCTGGCTGGGACCTTATATTTCCTGTTGACCAACCTGCAATCTCAGCAGATTCGTACACCTTCCTGGTGAGGTTTCTCCTCCTGACTCACAAGCTTCTGGCAAGTTCTTGGTAGGTGAGGGTATATGGGGTGAAAAGTTGACCAAGTTGCTTGGAATGAGGGCCTGTAGTGTGAAGAGTCCGTGAAGCTGGGCGTTGGTGAGGGTGAGGGGTGACGAGGCCCTCGTCAGCACCATAATGAGCAGTCCCCACTGCCACTCCACTCTTCTCTTTGTTCAACCGCTTTCTCCCTCCTTTGCATCTCCCTGGGGTCCAGCATGCTGGAAGGAAATTTTATTTTTTTCACCATCCAAGGTCAGGCACTGTATCCTGGTGAAGTGATCTAGCTTGGGAGCCCTGAGGTTCGGGGTCCCAGTCCACTCCAGACGGGGGCTGGCAAGATTGAATTTCCTAGAAATCCAGACCCATGTCCCCTGCTGCCACTACCCACTGCTCCCCTGGACCTGAACCCAGGACTGTCAGTAATACTAGCTGACACATACTGAGTACCCATCTTTGGGCCACATTCTGCCCTGAGAAGCTAAGGAGTCACGCCCCTCCTTGTGGCAGTGAGTGATGGCACATAGTCCGTGCCTCGCCCACGGAAGCACCGCTGGGGAGCGGCAGAGGGAAAGTGCCCACCGGCACTTGGCTCTGGAGTGTGCTGGCAGTAACAGCCCTCCATGGCTTCCCAGCAGCTCTCTCTTCCTCGATATCTGTTAGTGGTTTGAGTTTCTGGTAGCATTTTATTGATTTTATTTTATTAGCAAGTGTATTTTCAAAACAGTTAATTGTCCTGTACTATCCTCAGTCAAGACTGCATGGCCGAGAGGAGCTGCCCCCTCACTTTTACCACTGGAGGTAGAGGCTGGAGGGGTCGTGGTTTGGGGTCTTGGACTCAAGTGTCTCTGTTTTCTCCATTATTTGTTGATTTCCTCTCTCGCAAATAGGAAAAGCCCGCGACAGGACGTGCCACCAGCAGTCTGGGCTAAAGAGTGACAGCTGTGGTTTGGAGAAAGGGCTGGGTGGTGGCTATAGAGAACCTATCTTGCTGCTTGTTTTCTCCTGCTTTTCCAGTGCTTTCATTCATTTAGCAAACATTTGTTGAACACCTGCCCTGGGTCAGGCACTGAGCTAGGTTCTGGAGAACCCGGTCCTCATGTAGCTCCCAGTGTAGTGGGAGAGACCATTCCAGCACTGACGAGCACTGGGTGTCAGGAGTTTACAGAGGAGTGACTCCCAATCCAGATTTAATGAAGTCAAAGAAGGTGTGTGGGGGAGGGCCGACATCAGAGTTAACTGGGGTGCTGACTTTGCGGTGGCAGAACCGTCTGTGCAGAGGCACCGAAGGTGGGAGGTGTGGAGGGATTCTGCATGCCCTACGGGACAGCTAGAGATGCAAGAGAGACCGAGACTGTGAACGTATTTAGATGCTGTGCTGAAGAGTTTGGGTTTTATCTTGAGAATTATGGAGAATCCCTGGAGGGTTTTGAGCAGGGGGCTGACATCAAAGGGGGCTGCCTTTTTGAACGTTCACGCTGGCAGCAGCGTGGAGAGGGTACCTGAGGGCAATGAGATCCAAGACAGGCAACCAAGGCGGGGGCTGCAGCAGCGATCCAGACATACCTGGATCTCAGAGGGTCTCCCTTTCTCACTGTTACAGCTGTGAGTGTGGAGGTGCTCAGAGCCCAAGAAGAATGGGAAGCTGTGGACAACATCCGGACGGAGACAGGTAACCGCAGGAACGGCACTGTCTCCACACAGCCCAGCTGCTAGGAAGGGTGCCATCCACATGTGTGGCTAACATTTTTGTGACTCTGAGATTAGGAGACAATTACTGAGCATTTTCATTTTAGCCCTTTGACATAGAATAAAATATCTTCCCAAATCCAGAGATGATGACATTCTGCCTCTGGAGGAAATGGGAACGAATGCCATGGGGAAAGGGCTGCCATCCACTCACACCTGAGAGAAGACAGGGAGGACCTTGGCCAGGGTCAGCTTCTGCAGGGTGATGAGATTGGGCAGAAGGATGGAGGCCAGCAGCCAGGGTCCCTGCCTAAAGTTGTTCACTGTACCGGGAGGTCTCTGGAGATAGGGGCTGAAGCCATCTGCTGGACGGCTCCGAGGGCTGGGTGAAAATGGTCTCACTTCCTTTTTTGACAGGTTTGGATGGAGCTATAAGAGGGTAGAACTGGGACCCATACCTGGCTTGAGCTTCCCTGGGGCTCCTGAAAAGCCATTACAATGGACTGTATCAGTCATCACCTATATTTGCTAACTGATAATTAATTCCCTGTGGACAGTACCAAAGGACAGAAAGGGGGTCATTCACATACAGGGTGTGAGAAGGGGCAAAGTAGCAGTTAGGAAAGGCCCCTAAACAGACCTTGGCATGCTCCCACAGGGGCACCTACTCCAGTCAGTGAGTTGCCTCCTCACAGATGAGTGGAATTTAGGGACACCCCCCCCCCCCGCCCCTGCAGGTCAGATCTGTCCCTACTCAGCTGCAGAGATCAGCCTAGCAAGCCTCTGAACAGCCTGGTCTTAAAAGGGAGCTGGCCCAGCAGATAATGGTAGCCCCTTGAAAAAGAATTGGTTTTAGCTGTAGGTATCTGACGTTTGCAACTGAAGGCCAGCGTTTGGCTTAGAGGTGACAACCAGAGGGCCCTCAGTAAATGTTCGCCGATGGAATGACTACTGTTATAAATCCTGGAGTGTCTTCCCCTTTGCTATAGGTCAGGCCAGCTCAGACCAGCCTGGGCAGCTAATCTCCTTCAATGAAGCCCTGCAGCATTTCCAGACTGTGGACCTCTCTTCCTTCAAGGTATGAAAGTACTTTTGGGGTCTCAGGCAAAGCACCTTCTTCCCAGGGGCCAGGTTTCTATCCCACACTGGGCAAGCTAGATTGAAGCTTCCAGTTGAGGACCCTACCTCACCTAAGAAATCTTAGAGCACAGAATCAGGGGTAGCTAAGGACTCATGCTTCATACAGGACCCCAGTGGCATTTTTGGGACTGTGCCCCAGAGTTCTTATGGCCCTGTCATACAGAGGTCTGTGTTGCGGCTCCCTGTTCTTCCTCTGGAATCAAATGCTAGATAGCTCCTTAGGGAAGCAAGGCATCCTGTCTAGAAAGCTGAGTAATCCATGGCCATTGTAGGAAAATCTTCTGTTCCCTCGGAACCAGAAGTGATTTGAGAATTTTAAAAATATGTGAGGATTTTAAAACATTGAGGAGAATTTTATTTTTAAAAAAAATTTTTTTTAACGTTTATTTTTTATTTTTGAGACAGAGAGAGACAGAGCATGAACGGGGGAGGGGCAGAGAGAGAGGGAGACACAGAATCGGAAGCAGGCTCCAGGCTCTGAGCCATCAGCCCAGAGCCCGACGCGGGGCTCGAACTCACGGACTGCGAGATCGTGACCTGAGCCGAAGTCGGACGCTTAACCGACTGAGCCACCCAGGCGCCCCGAGGAGAATTTTAAAAACATTGAGGAGAATAAAAGCTCGAGGGCTTTCTGGGGCATCTTGAGTGACTATGAGTAATTTTAGAGGATTGTGATTGCAGATCTTCAACCTAAAACCAGGTTTAAGAAAGGCTGCAAAGAGGGGCGCCTGGGTGGCTCAGTCGGTTAAGCGTCCAACTTCAGCTCAGGTCATGATCTTGCGGTCCGTGAGTTCGAGCCCCGCGTCGGGCTCTGGGCTGATGGCTCAGAGCCTGGAGTCTGCTTCTGATTCTGTGTCTCCCTCTCTCTCTGCCCTTCCCCTGTTCGTGCTCTGTCTCTCTCTGTCTCAAAAATGAATAAACATTAAAAAAAAAAAAAAAGAAAGGCTGCAAAGATAAGAATCAGGTTGGTTTTTAGGACCCAGAGAGGCAGAAGCTACCAAAACCAGAAAATTCTAATACCTGCTGCAGTGGCCCTTGAGGCATAAGTCAGCACGACCTGGTTTAGGAGGTGCTGGTTTAGGAGGTGCTGGTTGTGCTGGTTGTGGTATGGATAGAGTGCTCCAGCTACCCCTCAGGTATCCGGCTCCAAAAAAGCCCCCACTAAACACGCCTCCCCACTGGCTCCCTCACCCTGGAAGTTGAGAGGACCTGCGAGACTTTATAATTTATGTCCTTTCCAGAAAGAGATAGACCTACAAAAGGGAAAGCGGCCCTGCCGGGAAACCTGGCCTGGCTTCTGTCAGACCAAAGCGGGGGTCCCCGCGTCAGCCATCTCTAGCCTCCTTGGCAGTCGGTGGAATAGGTAGCTCTGGAGAAACCCGGAGGAGCAAATGCAGACAACGGGCTAATAATGCCTATATCTCTTTCCTACTCACAAAAATCCTGGGGGCCAGAAGAGCCTGTCTCCAGAGATTGAGCAGGTGTTTCACAGCTTCGACCCCCTTTCCCTGGCCCACAGCCCAGCCAGGTCGTTGGGGGAGCTACTTCTTTCTGCAAGAACAGTCCCTGTACTGATCCTAAAGGTCAGTTTATTAAGGCAGGTGAACTCAGAGGGGCGCCTGGGTGGCTCAGTTGGTTGAGCGTCCGTCTCTTCATTTCGTCTCAGATCATGACCCTCAGATCATGTGGAATCGAGCCCTGCATCGGGCTCTGCACTGAGCATGGAGCCTGCTTGGGATTCTCTCTTTCCCTCTGCCCCTCTCCCCTGCTCATGCTATCCCTCTCGCTCCCTAAAATTAAAAAAATAAAAAAATAAAAATAAATAAATGAACAAACAAGCAGGTGAACTCAGCCCTCTGCTCATGGCCTGCGATTTCCTCCCCAGAAAAAAATTCAGCCAACTATTCGAAGGACTGGGCTCGCTGCCCTCCGGCACTGCCTCTTCGGGCCTCCAAAGCTCCACCAGGGCCTCCGTGAAGAAAGGGACTTGGTCCTGACCATTGCTCAGTGTGAGTGCACGGGTGCTGCATCTGTGGTCAGGCAGAGAACACTGTTTGCCCACCTGTTATTGAGGCTAAGCCAGAGGTCTTTCATGTACCATGTTGTGGGGGAGAGCGGGAGCCGCGGGATGAAAATGTGGGAGAACACAGTGACGAGTACAGTCCAGATCTACTTTGTATCAACCATTTTCTGAGAAACACTCAGTCATCCCTTCAGAGGCCAGCAATCCGACAGGGGGGCGGGATGTGTTTTTGGGTAGGTGGCCTGGATAACCAAGACCCAATGCATGGCCGAGTCCTCCAGACCATCTATAAGAAGCTGACTGGCTCCAAGTTTGACTGTGCCCTCTACGGAGACCACTGGGAAGATCTGGGCTTTCAGGGTAAGAGACAGGAATGGTTCATCTTTTCCTTGACCCCTGATTCCACCACTAGAGCAAGAGCCTAGACAGTCTTCTTCCTATCATGCCAACACCCTGAGACTGGATATCTTGGGGGGAAGCATTCCAGGAAGAGGGTATGGGAAATGCAAAGGCCCTGAGGTGAGCATGTTCACTATGCTTGAGAAATGGCAAGGAGTGTGGCTGAAGTGAAAAGATCACTTGTGGCCTTACAGGCCATTGTCAAACATTTACTCTAAGTGAGACAGAAAGCATCAGAGTGATAGGATTTGGAATCTAGTGTTTTCTTTTTCCTCATTCCTTTAACACAGATAAAAATTTTGCTTTATACTATTTTATTTTTTGAGTGAAACAAAATGATTTCAGCTGTTTTGGGATTATACAACTCTTTTTTCAAAATCGTATCAAGTTACATTTATATAGAATAGGAAAATGTCTTCATTTAAAAAGGAAGTTTTAGGGGCACTTGGGTGACTCAGTCAGTTAAACATCCCTGCTCTTGATTTTAGATCAGGTCATTATCTCACGGTTCGTGGGTTCAAGCCCTTGGGATTCTCTTTCCCGGTCTCTCTGTCCCTTCCCCACTTGTGTGTGCACATGCTCGCTCTCTCTCTCTCTCTCTCTCTCTCTCTCTCTGAAAATAAAATACATAGGAAATTTTACGTACCTATAACTAATTGGTCCATTGGCATTGCCAACATGTTTAAATTCCTTTATCCTCCCTCATCTATAATATAATTATCTTAAAATTCTCCTCCAAATGCAATGAAAATCATGTCAGTGTTACGATTTTTGTTTTAACCATCAAACAATTTTAAAAACTCAAGAGGAGGAGCAAAGTCTGCTGTATTTGCCCGTATGTTTACTCTTTGCATTGCTCTGTCTTCCTTTTTGATATTCTGAGATTTCTTCTTTTATCATTTCCTTTCATTTTCAAGAACTTCCTTTAGCCATTTTCTAAAGTAGTCCTGCTGGTGATAAATTAGTTTCAGGTGTATAATAATAGTGTTTCAACAATTCCATCTAGTACTCAGTGCTCATCAAGATAAATGTACTCTTTTTTTCTTTAAGTTTATTTATTTATTTTGAGAGAGACAGAGACAGCGTGAGCAGGGGAGGGGCAGAGAGAGAGAGCGCCCGAGAGAGAGACAGACAGAGGGAATCCCAAGCAGGTTCCTTGCTGGCAGTGCAGAACCTGTCATGGGGCTCGAACTCACTCATGGAACCGTGAAATCATAACCTGAGCTGAAACCAAGAGTCAGACACTGAACTGACTGAGCCACCCAGGCACCCTGTTCGGCCTCCGCTGATGCCACTGGCTAAGAGGGGCACAGGTACCAAATTACATGACTCATTACAGGAGTCCCATGTAGACTTCATTGACATCACAAGGGTATGGGGGCTCACTCCCAGGTCCCAGTTTGCTGAAACTACCTTGGTGGAACTAAGGGGCACCTTGTTACAGTCAGGCAGGGATGGAAGTCCAGACTCCCCACTTGGCCTGTAGCAAAGGTAATCAAGTCCTTGAAGCCCACGGGAGGAGGGACTTCATTTGGCATTGCTCGCCGTCACCCTCCATGTCCTCATCTCTGTTGCAGGAGCGAATCCGGCCACAGACCTGAGAGGAGCAGGCTTCCTTGCCCTCCTGCACCTGCTGTACCTGGTGATGGACTCGAAGACTTTGCTGATGGCCCAGGAGATTTTCCGCCTGTCTCGTCACCATATCCAGGTGGGGCTTTGCTGGGAAGCCAGAGAAAGGGCTGTGGACCCAGGATCCGGGTGCATGGTGCTCCTGAGCTATCAGGAGAGCCTCACGGGGGGCTGTCTCTAGTGGTTGAGGCCTCTCAGGACAACTGGGGCCAAACCAGGACCAGGCTTCCCCCGCCAGCCTGACCTGCGCTGGAATCTGAGCTCTACCGCTAGTTAGCCTGTGTCTCAAGCAAGTGCTTTAACTCCTCAGAGCCATGGTTTTTTTTCATCCATAGAATGGAAATCACGAACACTTCAGCTGGATAGTTGGGAAAATTAAATGAGATTGTATATGGAAGCACTAGGCGTAGCTGGTAGCTGTGATATTAACGTGTCAACTCATTGTCCTCCCTGAGGAAATCCCTTCAACAGTATTAGTAGGTTCTCCTGACCCTAAAGGAGAAGAGTTAGCCTTTATGTGCCCCAGAGGAGGAGATTTGCCTGTGAGGGTCAGGTGACACATGGTCTTACTGACAGGCCAGAAGTGGCTCCCTGTAGCCCTCGGTCTGTCCAAGCCTTCTTTGGAGTTAGGTTTCACGTTTTTCCCAGGTAGTAAAAGGTGGTCGTTCTACCATTTTGTTTTGTTTTGTTTTGTTTTGTTTTGTTTTAAGATTTTACTTTAAAATAATCTCTACACCCAATTTGGGGCTCGAATTCACAGCCCCAAGATCAAGACTAGCATGCTCCATGAACTGAGCCATCCAGGTGCCCCATCCCACCATTTTAGAAAACAAATCTGACCTGTTTCCTGCCATTCATCTATGCCAGATGCATGGAACATGGAATTTATCCACTATACAAAAAATTTTAAGTTACTTATTTATTTATGTATTTATTTTGAGAGAGACTGAGCAGGAGAAAGGCAGAGGGAGAGGGAGAGGGAGAGGGAAAATCTGAAGCAGGCTCTGTGCTGTCAGTGAAGAACTTGACTAGGGGCTCGAATTCACAAACTGTGAGATCATGACCTGAGCCGAAATCAAGACTCAGACACTCCACTGACTGAGCTTAACTGACTGGGGCCCCCACGAAACAAATTTTTATTCAGCATTCCCTATGCTACTTATTGTGCTTAGTGCTTGGGATACATCAGAGAACAAAGCAAAGATCCTTCTAGCACAGAAGACAAGGCAGTGAGACTAACATGTAAATGAATGATCAAGTATGCCCAAAGGTGGTAAGTGCTAAGCGGAACGAACAAGTAGGGTAAGGTTAGGGTGCTCAAGGTAGCTCTCATGAGAGGGAGGGACTTAAACTAGACCTTGAAGGAGGTGAAGGTGTTGGCCCTTCACCTGGGGGAGGGCACTCCACGCAGAGGGAGTGACAAGAGCAAAGGTGCTGAGGAAGGAGTATGTCTGGCATGTGAAGGGATAGTAGGGAACCAGCTGGAGTGGAAGGAGCCCAGGAGAACAGTCGGGAGGGAGGTCATATGGCTAATGGGGACCAGATGGCAGAGGGCCTGGTAGGTTATGATGAGGACTTTTGATTTTACTCTAAATAAAGTGAGGGTTTTCAGCAGCCTGGAGTACATGATCCAACTCAACATTTTTAAATGTATCCTCTTAGTGGCTAGGTTGAGAATAGTCTGTAGGGAGGGCTTTTATAATCCAGTCAGAGATGATGGGTGTTTTCAGAGGAGGTGTTGTGAAGTAGTCAGATTCTGGATATGGGATCTTGAGCGTATGGGCTTAAGAAAGTAGAGCTAGTTGGGGTGCCTGGGTGGCTCAGTTGGAAGGGCATGTGACTCTTGGTCTTGGGGTTCTGAGTTCAAGGCCCATGTTGGAGGGAGAGTTTGCTTTAAAAAAAAAAAAGAAAAAGAAAGAAAGAAAGAAAGAAAGAAAGAAAGAAAGAAAGAAAGAAAAAGAAAGTAGAACCAGCATATTTTTCTGATGGATTGATTATGGGTGTGAGAAAAAAAGATTTTTAGTCTGAGCAACTGGAAAGATAGAGTGGCCATCAACTGAAATAGAAAAGAAACAGCAAGGTTGGGGGGTTCAGTCTGCCATACAAATTTTATTTTACTTTTTAAGTGTCCATTCACTTATTTTGAGAGAGAGCACAAGTGCAGGAGAGGCGGAGAGGGAGGGAGAGAGAGAATCCTAAGCAGGCTCCATGCTCAGCACAGAGCCTGACACAGGGCTCAATCTCACAAGTCGTGAGATCATGACCCGAGCCAAAATCAAGAGTCAGACACAACCGACTGAGCCACCCAGACGCTCCGCCATACAAATTTTATATTGAGGTTATGCATTTTTGGTAAGAGCACCACAAAAGAGCAGTGGCCTTCTCTGTGCCTCAGCTCAGGAGCACGTAACGCCAACATGTCTTACTGCTGGTAAGGTTAACCTTGATCGTGTGGTTAAGGTGTCTGCCAGGTTTCTACGCTGTAGAGTTATTATTTTTCCCCTTTGTAATTAGTAACTGTCTTGGGGAAGATACTTTGAGACTGCGCAAATACTCTGTTTTTATATCAGTGTATATAGATATTTATCTTTTTCTATGAGTTATAACCCAATAGTATCGTTACTTATTTTGTTGCTCACATTATTTCAAGGTCTTTGGCCATTTTCGGAGCTCTTTCAGGTGGGCACCTGTGCCCTTACAGTGTGCCCTTTTCTGAGCGCTATTTAGCTTTCTGGACTGCAGAAAATGCTCTGGTCTCATCTTGTATTTTCCCCATATGATTTCCAGGCCTGGAATCACCCACTTCTCTAAGGAGCTCTTGCTCTTTTAGTTGGAGAATGACATTTAGAAGGCAAGCGCTGAGGGCCAGGTGTTCTCACTGCTAGTAAGTTCTGACCCTTCCAGGCCCTCTCTGTGGACAGAGCCTGGAATACACACATGTGCTACAGGTTCGCTCCCAGCCCTGATAGGGGAGGTCTACGGAGGCGAGTGTACCTGTCCCAGCCCTGGTGCAGGAAGGTGGTGTGCTTTGGTACTGCCCGAGGGAGGGGAGCCCAAGAACAGTGGCTGAGCATCAGACCTGCAACACTTGCATCAGATCATCTTACCCTAGAGGGTTGGAGGTGGGCAGGCCTCAGTTGCCAAAACAGACCGTTGCAGTAACAGTGTGGCTGGCCATGTTTTGTAGTTCTCAGAATCTCAATTTCTTCCTTCTTGTCAAATGAGAAAGTAATTCCAACCCTGCAGAATTATTCTAAGTTAGAGATAAACTATGTAAAGTCCCAAGCACATTAGCCATTCAGTGAGTGTTTGTTATCAAAGTAACTTAAAAAAATTTTTGTGGAAGTTTATTTATTTTGAGACAGAGCAAGCAAGGAAGGGCAGAGAGAGAGGGAGAGAGAATCCTAAGCAGGCTCTGCACTGTTAGCATGGAGCCTGACACGGGGCTTGATCTCATGGTTTGTGAGATCATGACCTGAGCCAAAATCAAGAATCGGACACTTAACAGACTGAGTCACCCAAGTGCCCCTCAATGTAATTGATTTCCGTGAGTAAAAATACACTTTATACATCTTATGTGTAATAATACATACATAAATACATCTTATGTTTTTAAAGTCAGTTGAATACATATCTGTGTGTGCATGAGGGCACACATACACATACACACGCACAACTGTTAGTAAAGTAGATGCCTTTTTAATTTTTAATTTATTTTATTTTAGTGTGTGTATATGTGTGTCTTAGGTGGATCCCTTTTTTAATCCAAAACTTCTTGAATACAAAACAAGTTATCATATGGTTCCTGCCACTGGGACACTTTTTCTTTCTTTGTTTTTTTTTTTTTTAATTGTTTATTTATTTGGAGAGAGAGAGAGAGAGTGAGAGTGAGTGTGAGTGTGTGTGTGTGTGTGTGTGTGTGTGTGAGCGAGCGGGGAGGGGCAGAGGAGACAGAGAGAGAAAGAGAATCCCAAGCAGGCTCCACACTGTCAGCACAGAACCTGAGGCAAACTGTATGATCATGACCTGAGTCAGTATCAAGAGTCCGATACTTAGCCAACTGAGCCGCCCACGCGCCCCTGGGGCAGTTTTACATTTCTGATGTCTACTCAATATCTCTGTATCTTTGGGAGGAAAAGCACCCATTAAATTTTAAGGCTTCACTTATGCCTGTCTGTTCCAGGAAACACTGGAAGAGGCAAGAGTGGGACTTCACAAGTATCTGGTCTTGAGATATATCGGGTGCCCCACAGGGTAAGAATGTGGGCATGTTCTGTGGTCTTCACGATGCAGGGAGGTAATGTCTGGGTTAAGTTTGAAAACCGTACCTGGTAGCTTATGCCGTGGTCCCCTCTCTTGAAGTTGAGGAATACCTCAGCAATCCAGCCCCTCATTTTAGAGGCATGGAAATGGAGACCCAGAGAAACCAAATGACTTGCTGAAGGTCCCACGGCTAATTGGTATTTCCTATGAGTTATCTCTGACCTCATTGTCTCCCTTCTTGTGATGTACGAAAGCTCTGTTGTAAGAGCTGCCTACAGGAGAATGGATGCCAGGGTGGAGGGTATTGCCAACTCTGAATACCTCATTTGTTTTTAAGGACAGGCTTGAGGGAGGTGAGGGAGCAAGCCATCCAGATGTCTATGGGAGGGACATCCCAGGCAGAGGGAGCAGCAGGATGAGAGAGAGAGTACTGGGTACTTGATCTGCATGGACCCAGACTGACTGCTTTGACCAGTCCATTTCTCATCCCTTCACCGGCTGGCCTTTATGGAACTTCCTGGGGATTTATGTTTACTCCACAATATGCATGTTGGCCAGTAAGATGGAACAGCAGTTTAACCTAATAAGAGGGCTGGTATAGGCGTCAGGAAGCTAGATCCTGGCTCCATCTGCAGTATTATTATGGGGCTATGATGTAAGTCACTTAACCTCTCCGGGCCTTAGCCTGCTCTTCTATGAAATAAGGGGCTTGGCCTAAACAATTCTAAGGTCCCTCCCAGATTTATTTTAAAATTCCTTGAAGTAAAAGCAATGCCAAGATTTTAAAGTAAAGCTTGACCTCAAGCCCTTATGAACCTTGAAAACACCGTTTTCCAAGAGGCGTGTGCGAGATCAGAGTAACAGCTGGGGGCCAAAGCTCTGCCAGCAGCTGGTCCTGTTCTCTCCTGAGGGGAAACGTAAAGCCCCACGTACCCACGGTACATCCTGCTAAAGGGGAACTGGCAAAAAAGTACACATGCCGGCGTAGGGGGGCAGACTCCCACGAATCCCAGCAGTATGGAAGTGTTTAGCCCACACCATGCAGAGAAGGGGTGCTGTCACAGACACCGAGGGGTGCAGGGCACATCGGGCTACTTGCTAGCAGGCGAGGAAGCACCTTATGGTAATGCTTGCTCACATACACACTTTAATAGCCTTCCGCGCACTTTCCATGCCTTGTTTCATTCCGCCAACATGACAGGCCTGCGAAGAGGTAGCTTCCTCCGCTGTCTTTCAGTCAGTTCCTCAACACAGCCTCAGTGTAGTATTTTAGCTCTAGGCAACACTTGTCAGGGGCCAAGGAACTGCTGAAGAAAAGGAGGCATTTAGATCTGAATTCCAGTTTTTCACTGCTTTTTAGTAAGTGGGCTCGGTAACAGTGTTCTCAAGAGTGAGCAAACACTGGGTTTCGATCCTCTGTTAATTATGTTGTTACCATATTCTTGTTCCCGTGTTTATTTTTAGACTGAAAAAAGTCTAGGGAGGGAGCAATCTTATACGAGTATATATGGTAATTAAGTAGGCAATACATGAAGGTATAAATGCATTGCTGCTGACCTCAGCTACTCATGTTGAGGAAAGGATAATTATGAACATTTGTTAACACTTCCTTAGGCCGGCACTGTGCTTAGTATTTTGCATATGCGATCTGATTGCTCGTGAAGATAACTCTGTGAGTAGGTTGTGGAATAGATAATAGAAAATGTGAACTGTAGGTAATAAAACCAATCTCATAACGTTTTTGTAATGAATAGTGACTCGACTCCACCCAGCATGGCCCTTTTGTCAAGGTCCCCAGGACCACCCCCAGGTTCGATGATTGACTGGGAAGATTCACAGGACTTGGCCTATAGTCACACTGATAGCTATGATTTAGTCTAGCAATAGGAAAATCAGCAAAGGGAAGGAGTGCGTGGGACAAATCCGCAGGAAATCGGGCGTGAGCTTCCTTCCAAGAGTCTTCTTCCGGTAGAACCACACGGGAAACACTTAATTCCTCCAGTATCGAATCATGCAGCACAGGAAATGTTGCCAGCCAGGGCAGCTCTCTAGAGATTCAGTACCCAAGGTTTTATGGGGGCAGTCGTGCACACACCCTCTGTGTAGCACACACCAAAATTCCAGAGTCAGAGAAAAAGCAGATATTCAGCATAAACCACATTGTTTGTACAGTTAAGGCACATGAGTCATCCTGAGGGGATGGTGGAAACCCTCCCAAAATCCAAGTTCCCAGGTGCCAGCCAAAGGCCACCCTTGCAGGCAGGTTTTTCTCAGGACAGCAGTCTCAGGTCTGGTGCGTTAACTCTTTCCTGCGCAGTCCTCAATGTTATTTCCTTTTTGGTTTTAAGAAACGGGAAAGCTAAGTCTCATAGAGTTCGGGTGGCCTTCCTAAGGACACACAGCCAGCAGGCGTCGAGGCCAAGATCTGGAGCCCAGATGTCATGAAGACCCCAAGAAAAATCTTTGTGGAGCCAGAAGACCCTCTACGGTTCAGTGCTGTCAGATAGAACTTTCTGCAATGAAGGGAGTGTTCTTTATTGGCACTGCTCAATACAGTAGCTAGCTACACAGCACAGATGGCTATTGAGCACTCTATATATAACAAATAGAACTAAGGACTTCAGTTTTGTTTTTCGAAAAATTTTTAAGTTTACTTATTTATTTTGAGAGCGAGAGAATAGGGGAGGGGCAGAGGGAGAGGGAGAGAGAGAATTCCAACCAGGCTCCCCGCTGTCAGCGCCGAGCCCCACTCGGGGCTTCATCTCATAACTGTGAAATCATGACCTGAGCTGAGATCAAGAGTCAGACGCTTCACCGATTGAGACCCTTGGGCGTCACAGGAGTTCAGTTTTTTTTTTTCAACTAAGGAGTTGAATTTTTGTTTATGTTTGTTTATTTATTTATTTTGAAAGAGAGAGAACCAGCAGGGGGAGCAGAGAGAGAGAGAGAGAGAGGGAGACAGAGGATCTGAAGCAGGCTCTGTGCTGACAGCATAGAGCTTAATATGGGGCTCAAACTCATGAACCATGAGATCGTGACCTGAGTCGAAGTCGGACCCTTAACCAGCTAAGCCACCCAGGTGTTCCAAGGAGTCGGATTTTTAGTTTTGCTTAATTTTTAACTAATTTACATAAATTTTAAGTTTATTTACTTATTTAGAGAGAGCACAAGTGGGGCAGGGGTAGAGAGAGAGAGAGAGAGAGAATCCCAAGCTCAATGGGATGAGATTGGGAGAGCCCGATGCGGGGCTGGAACTCACAAACTGTGAGGTCATGACTTGAGCTGAAGTCGGACGCTTAGCCGACTGAGCCACCCAGGTGCCCCTAATTTTTAACTAATTTAAGTCGCTCTTGGTGGCTACTTGCTACCATACTGGACAGCACAGTTCTGTATCATAATGTAATGGCTTTTTCTTAGGGGAAGCAGATGGAATAAAGAGACTTTGGCTCTTGTTTCCAACTAAGGAGTGTACTGATCTGTGTGTGCCCCTCAGGGGGTGTCCTTGGGTATGTGCAACGGTAGAAACTAACATGTAAAGAGCCGGGCTGCCACTGACCCTGTGCCCGCTCCATTCCAGCAATTCCCCTTCTGTTTGATGTCCGTGAATATCACCCGCATCGCAATCCAGGCCTTAAGGGAGGAATGTCTCTCCAGGTGAGTCCCCACGCTGGTCAACCCCAGCCAGCTGATGAGAGCGACCCAGCAGAACCTGGTTCCCTCCCACCCCCTGCCCCATTCTCCCAGCCCCTCTCCCAGAGCCCCAACAGAGTCCAGTCTCAGCAGAGTCCAACCCTACCCTGATGTGAAGGCTGCCTGAGGAAAGGCTCCCTGGGGGAATAGAGGGCAGGAGGCACCGGGCTGTCAGCTTGTCTGCTGCGGGGCGGGTCACCCCCCCCCGCCCCCCGCCCTTGTGCTGTAGGGAGTGCAACCGGCAGCAAAAGGTGATCCCGGTGGTGAACAGCTTCTACGCCGCCACCTTCCTCCGCCTCGCACACGTTTGGAGGACTCAGCAGAAGACCATCGCAGACTCCGGCTTTGTCCTCAAAGGTGTGCTCTTTTGTCTTGACCTAGGGGGTCTGAACTCCTAGGGTCCCCAGGTTCAGGGACCCCAGGATAGTTGCTAGACTGGTTTGGGTTACAGTTCCCTCCCCCTCCTCCCCCCTCCCCCCCATTCACACTTTCTCAAACTCCAGCTTCCCAAAGTGTCCATCAGCCCACCCTCTGGAGCCTGCCACCTCTCCTCCCTTTCTGACCTCAGATCATATTTACTGAATCAAAAGCTGGGTCCATCGGGTGGACTGACCATTCAAAGTCGAGACTGCCCTGGTCAAGGTAGAATGTTCAGTTCCTTGTGGCTTCCCTGGTCCGTCAGCCTCCCTCTCTGGAGAGCTCTCCACCTTGGACCCTTTCACCCTTCTCTCCACAGGGTCTGGGTTGGGGGGTGCCCCCAGAGCTGCTAGGCCTGGACTGGTGTGCAGCCCAAAGCCCCCTCAAGCCTTTTGTTCTCCATTCCTCTGTTCCAGACTTGGAGGTGTTGGCCAAGAAGAGCCCGAGGCGGCTGCTCAAGACCCTGGAAATCTACCTGGCTGGAGTGTCAAAGGGACAGGCCTCATTGTTGGGAACACAGAAGTGCTGTGGGCCACAAGCCTCTCACTCCAAGGACCTCACCTTCACAGGCGTGTGTGACCTGCCACCACATTCATCCAAAGGCACGCGGCTGATCTGACCAACCGGAGGCTGACAGAAAGACCCAGCTGCTGGGCCACGGGGGCTTTGGAAGGGCACTTGGCGCATTATGCCAAGTGCATGCCGGCTGGACCTCCTTGGCGAATCCAAGGACCCTCACCCGTGTGAGACATTAGGGACAGTTAGACTCATCCCATTCCCCACAGACCTGCCTCCAGAGCGATGAACTTGCCATAATTGGAATTGAGCTACTTTAGAGTTGGTTTCCAGGTAATCCCACTGAGTGAATGGATCATGAGGCGGGAAAGCCCTACCTGGATGTTCTACATATCTGCACATCGAAAGATATGCCCACACAGAGGTGCCAGAATTCTGACTCCCTGGGCGGCAGGCTCTCAGGCCCCGGGTGCCTGCAGGACAGGGACCCTGTGGCTAGAATTCGAAGGGAGGAGCAGTGGCAGCAGCCAACAGGGGACAGCACGAACCAGAGCAACAGGTCTTCCTCTCCTTCCTCCACCAGGCTGATATGGGGCCCCTCTGGGGTTTCTGGTCTCGCACTCACCCCACCCTCATATCTCCCCATGCCTCAGCCCCGCTGTTGAGGATACAGAATCGGCTTTCGGCTGGGTGTCTCCACTGCCGCCCATCCCCACTGCCCACCAGCTGGGCACCCCACTACTGCACAAACCGCACCCCATGAAGGTGTGCGGTTGCCACCAGGGATGGTTTTCTGGCCTGGATGAAGGAGGAGGTTCACACATCGGCAGCTTTTGAATAAAAGAATTGTCCTAGGCCAAGGGCCCCAGGTGTTTTCCTCCAGCCTGGTAGAGCCAGGTGCTCCAGCCCAGTGACGGCACCGGTCCCGGGCTCCAGGAGAGAAGGGTGCTCTGCCCTGGCCAGGCCCCTGCTGAGGGCATAGATATCCATTTGTACTTACAGGCCCAGAGACTCCTTGCACACTCTAGCCAGTGGGCAAGGTGGCCCTGGCTCTTGTGAAGATTGCTGTGAGGCATCCACAGGTTTTCCTATATGTGCTTCTGGGGAAGCTCGTAGCTCCGTTGTTCCATTCCTCCAGGCCAGGATTTCCTTCGCTGGGCAGCAGGGGGCAGCTGAGACCCCACTACACTGCTCTCCTGTCCTCTGTACTCCCTCCAGTAGACCCACTGAAGACCACTGTCCAGGCCTTGCAGGCCTCACTAAGTCTAACCCCCTGGAGCTGGGGTCCATCACAGAGGTGGGGATGATAGCTAGCCACCGAGGCAGGAAACGGCAGGGACCTCCCCACTGCTGTCAGCAGGATGCCTCGACTCTGCAGTTTGCCTCGCACAGCACCATCTTGGCCAGACCTGAACTAATCCTTCATCTGCTTTTCTTCCTCCAGTCTGGGTGCTTAGCTGGCCTGCAGGGGTGGCAGAGAGCTTTGTTAGGCTTGGTGGAGCCGGAACACGGAAAGGCTACAGCTCAGCCCCCACTTCAGAGTCAGGTTCCATAGTTCCCTTCCTGCAGATTCCTTCCCCTGGCTCTCAGACCGGAAGCCTAACTCAGCAGACCCGGTGGTGAATGCCCAGGCTGCAGCGTGCTCAGGGAGCAGTCCGCATGGGCCTCTAGCTGAAGGGGAGGCAGTCCTTTATAATCAAGTCACTCCCCGTGTAATGCTCTCCAGGGCACTCACCTTCAGACCTTGGGACATTACCAACAACACAATCCAGGGATTAAGTTGTGGTTCTGTTGAGGAAGGGTGAGGGGGGGCTGAAACACTCTGAAAGTGGATGCAAAAGTCTTAACCTGTGCTTTTTTCTTGGGAAGGGCCTACCTAGACCTTCCATGGGAGACAAAATGCTTCGCCGCCCTAAAAACGTTGGAGCCATGGATTTGGTGCAGCCCTCACTCTCTCCTTTGCAAATCATCCCTGCACATGCTGTCTGTATAGGCTGACAGCTCCACCGAGGGCAGGCTGGGGGTGCTATGCATGGGAGGTGATTTTTCTGTGCTGCTTTGCATGAAATCAACAAGATGAACTTGGTCAGAATTTGTTTGGGATGGAAGAATCCAGCAGGTCAGAGCTCAGAAGCCACAGAACCCTTGGAGCCCAGGGGTGAGGGCAGGTCAGGATAGTCACAGCCCTGCCTGGCCTCATTAACTCGAGTCCAGGCTTACCCATCCGTGCTCTTTCCCACCCTAGATCCTGCCCCCCAGGGTGGGGCCACATTGGGTGACTGTGTTCTCCTCCTATTTAGCTATCTAGGCTCTTTGATATTCCAGCCATCACACCATTGCACAAGAGAATGAACTAAGGTCTGTCTTTTCCTAGACAAGGAAAAGCAACTTGCCCAGGATGAAATAGAGGCAGAGTGTAAACCAGAACCCGTGACTCTCCACACTAGTGTGGGGCTCTCCCCCAGCCCTACAGGGGCCCTGTGCTCATTGGCCTAACATCATACAATGTGCCTATGAGGTGACAGGCCAGACTTCTGCACAGCAGTGAGAAGCAAGCCTCTTGATCGGCAAGCGTGTCGTTTGGAAGCCGCCTCACCATGGTTAATTACAGCAGCTGAGGAAAGACTGGCTTGAAGAGAAATGTATCCCAAGCCCGTTGCCACAACCTTGTCCCAGTGGGGAATGCGTGACTGAACTGAACCCTTGGCTGAAAGCTATCCTGAGGCCTGGTGCTGTGCCGCTTCTCTACTGGGTTCACAGCACTACCTGCCCAGAGGGAATCCTGGCCCCTCTGCCTCAATCATGCAAAGTCAGAGGGTAGGGGGATCGTCACTGGGTCGGTCCTCCTCTGCCCCAGTGTGTGGGTAAGCCCTGGTGGACGGGTGGGGAGTGAGAATTAGCTGACAGCAGAGAACTGGGGAGGCACTTGTCTCCTTTATTGAACGTCCTCACGGGCACCTCAGCACTGACCAGGCAGCCAGAGCAGGAAAAAGCGGGTAGGAGGCCAGGGGCAGGGAGATGCCCACTCTCATTTCCAGTCCTTGAAGAATTGCTTGAAGATGGGACTCTCGCGGCCCTGGGGCAGAATCTCCACCTGCAGGAAGAACAGGGGAGAAGGATAGCCCACAAGGTTCCACCCTGGCCTCCACCAGGCAAGGACAAAGCCACGGAGGTGGGTGCTGGGCCCCAGCCCTGAGTCCACATTGGTCTCCGGGCCAGGAATGCTTCTCCAGGTAAGCCAAGAGATGAGAAAGAAGATTACGGGGACATGAGCTGAGAGAACATCGCCTCAAGAACTCGTGTGTGCAGTTTGATAGACGCACTAGTCACAGATGAGCCTTCGGAAAGACTCATGGAGTCCTATTGCTGGCGCAACAGGGGGTGTACAGGCCAGGGACAATGGCCCAGAGGAGACACACAAGCTCTGCGAAGGCACACCCGCTCTCTGGGCTGCCAGGGAGGGGCTGCCCAGCATCCTCTTGCTTTTAAATGTTGAAGGATTAAGAGGGGCTTTCCCACTGGATGGTAGGGAGGTCAGACTGCTCCTGACTGTGCTCGAGGATTTCCTGCCCTCTTCCCCCAGTCTTTGGGGCAAGAGGCCACGAGAAGAGTCCCAGGAGGGGGAGCTGGGGCACAAGGCGCCTCCTCACCTGAGTGTTGGGGGCATAGTGCATGCGAGAGATGAAGTCCTCTGCCACCTGGAGAGCTGCCTGCCGCTCCTTCTCGTTAGCTTTTCGCCCTGGATCAATAGGAAGGGGATTTTTTGTTTTTTAAGAGCAGGGATTCTCTCTAGTTCACATCCCATTTTCTCAAGGAAATTTAAGGGGAGGTCCATAGAACAGCCAGCCACTTTTTAAATAAACGGACCAGGAGGGTTGCAAGACCCTGAGGAGGTCTTTGGAGCCGTGAGGTCAACCTCTTGAGACTTTTCTCAACCCAGCAGCTCCAAGTGATATGAAAGCTGCTCTTTCCGCCTCCTCTAATCAAAACCTTCTGCTCGGACCGGGGGCCCACAGATATTCAGAGAGAGAGCTAGTGTTCCCGTGGCATGAGACCCTAAATCTAGAGCCTCGCCCCAGGACACCTCACCTCTGGAGCCTATCAACTGTACCGCTGACAAGTATCAACAAGTATCAAGCCTTTTGTGTAAAACTAAATAGGACAAAGGGTGTGATTTATTAGTCTTCCTCCCACAATGCCAGATAGCCGACCTCAGCCTAATGGTACGTAGGCCATTAGGTAGGCCACCAAAGACCTTATAAAAAGGAAGAGCATCCAGTTATCCATTTCCTCCTGTGGGCAGTTCCTTTAATGCAAGCTATACTCCAGCTTAAGGCAAAGTACTTCTCTTCTTGGCTCCCAGCGTTCTTATTTGTTTGTTTTCTTCTCCGGTTTCTCTTTCCAGAATGGTTCGGTTCTTTGCTTGGGGTTAAATTCCCTTCCGTGGGTATCTGGGAACCTCTCATGCCTGGAACTGGTCCCATGGGAAAGGGACCCCATGGCAGCCCCAGTGCACAATCTCCACCCATCCCCGCCCAACTCGTAGAAAGCCGCCATGCTGTCGGCCGCTCTGGCCCTTCCCCGAAGCAGGAGTATTACTGGCTAGTAGCAGCTATCCTTGGAACACCTTATCCTTCCTCATCTTCCTTCCTAAGGCCGGGGGTTTCTCTTGGCTTCAGTTGTCCCCACAAATATCTATTGAGCAAATGCTATTTAGTCACGACACTAGAGATGATACGGTTCCTGCTTTCGGGAAACATATAATCTGGTCAGGGAGGTAAGACACGCTCAAGAAAAGGCAAGCATGGAGAAGTAAAGAGGCCCCCAGGGTCACTCAGAGGCTCCGAGTTTTGTTTCAACATTTTCAGAGTTAAACCAAGTGGACAAGTTTACACACAACAGTGTTTCTATCCCCAGCCAATACAATCTCTTGGAAAAACAAGTTCTACTAGTTCATTTCCCAGTGCATAAAGTGGGATTTAATTTACCTAAAATCTCTCTGTCGCACCCCATGGGCAGAATGGCAAGATTGGGATCCCAGCAGCCCTCAAGGGCCTAGGAGTGTTCTAGAACAGTGGTCCTCAAAATGTGCTCCTGGACCAGCAGCAAGGCCTGGGAACCGGTTAGATATCCAAACTCGGGGTGGAGGCGGGTAGCCATCTGTTTTAAGAGGCCCTCCAGTGATTCTAAAGCATGCTTGAGTTTCAGAACCATTGCCTGGAATTTAGGGGGGCCGAGAACAGCACAGAGAAAGCCCTCAGGGCCTCCCTGGGCTGGTTTTGAAAGCAGTCAGGCAGGCCGAGCCCTCCAACGGGAAGCGTGCCCAGCTCAGAGCAGCTGCAGCGGTGTTGGGCTAGCATGGAGAAGCCACACGTACCCTTCCAAATGTAGATCTTGCCACAGAGCCCATTGTCCAGCACGAAGCAGTCATCAGACAGCAGCAGATCGAGGGCAAAGGGACTGGAGTCGGCCACCTTGGTCAGGTTCATCTGTCCAGTGGCGTCGGAGACCTGGGGGAGGATGGGCAGTGCCAGATCCCACCCCCTGCTCCCAACACACAGCCTTAAGCTCCACCCCTGCACCATGGCCCCAGCCTGAGGACTCGGGGCAGATAGCACTGACGGGCAAATAGTAGGCACCCCACCCCTCACATCACCCTCAATCACTGTAGCACCAAGGCCCCGCCTCCACTTAGGTGGATTCCAAATTACAAATGAATGCAAAGAATCCGAAAAAGTAAAGCTCAGCTTTGGCTTCACACCTCCTTCTCCAACAATGGGCCACAAGTGAAGTGGCTTTTATCTCCTCAGGAGGGCCAGACATCTGTCCATTTCCCATCCTCACCTCACACCAAGCCCTGAATAAACCACCATGCTGCCAGTCTCAACCTTCCCGGGGCTTTCTCTTCTCCCTGCAGCAGCCCCTGCCTGGGCACAGCTCAGGCCCACAGTGCCCACCTTATACAGAGCCGCGGCCTGGGCATTTGTCCGGTCAGCTGTCAGGTCTTCCTCAGGGTTCCCCTCCTTCAGAGCAGGCTTGGGACCCAGGACCTACAGGGGCCAGGGCAGGCCAGGTTTCCAGGGATTCCTGGGCACCTGCCCCAAACCTTCCCAACCCATCATGCCCAAGGCCACCACCTCTGGCAGGGGACTAACTGCCTCCTGCACAAGGACACCCGGCAGAGGTGAGTGAGGCCACTGGTCCATCCGCCCAGAGGGATACATTACTCTGAGTCACACGAGGGCACCCAGTGAGCTAGCCACAGCCCTAAGCAGTACCCCAGACCGCCCACCCCTACCCCTGCCATCCTCTACTGACCACCCTCCTCACTGCTTCTCCCGGCTGCCCACCCTAATGTCCCCCGACCTGGATCATCTCAGCAGGCTCTTCCCCATCAGTGACAATCTCCACCTGGGCCTTGCCCTGTCGTTCACTGTCCCTGATGGCCAGGGCAAGGTCTCGTGCCTTATTGCGCTCCAGGATGTTGGATTTTCCACCACACCAGGCGAAGATGTTCTGGAGGGAAGTACAGAGGCTCAGCTGCTTGCATCCATCCTGTTGACTGGATGGGGGGGGGGGGGGGGGGGGGGGGTGGGGAGTGGTTCCTGATGAACTGCCCCCTGAAGCGACACTCTTGGCAAGAGTAATTCTCCGCCCAGCCCCCATTCCTTCCTGATTTATGTTTCTCCACATTGCTTATCCGCATATACTTAAAGGTCTTTATCTCGTTTGTAATCTAGCTCCCCTGGCTAGAAAGTAAGCTTCATTAGGGCATGGGTGTTTTGTTTTGTTTTGCTTTGCTTTGTTCACTGCTGCATGCCCAGGACTAAAACAGAGACTGGCATGTATTTAGGCAGAAAATAAGTATTGAATGAACGAATGAATGAATGAGTGAATGGGTCAATGCCATCTTTGAGCCCAGTGTCTCACACTGCTACCTGCACCCTGCTGAGCTGGTCCCCTCCCTCTAGCTCACGGCTGCCGACACTCCTAACCGCTTCTGGGTTGGCTTCCTGCCTCAAACCTTCAGCACAAGATGTGGTCCAGACTCCTCAGACAGTCTCCCGACCTATGTCTCAGGCAACTTAACAATTTTTGCTCCCATTGGGCCTGTCCCCACTCAGGGTTCCAGTCAAGCTAGACCCTTCCCTGCTGTCAGCATGCCTGCACCTTCCCCCACCTCAATGCCTCAGCCTCAGCTCACCTGTCCTTTCACCTCAAAAGGTATTTCCCCATCCGTAAAGGTCTAGTCAAATGGCACCTTCCTGGGACAAGGGCTTCAGCTCAAGCTAGAGGGACGTCTCCCTGCCCCAAACTCCCTCAGCACATGCCCCTGCCTCTCTTAGAGCCCTCATCACATCCTACCGTACAATACAAGTGACAAGCCTGTCTCGGCAGCCTCCCAAGGGCAGACAATTCGTAGTCCCCACGCTGGCTCAGGGTGGGCATCACAGACTCGCTGAGTGAACAACATTAACGAATGGTGTGGCTGGCAGCTAACTCAGAACTACAAAGGCTCCACGAGAAGAAGAGAGTAGCTTCCAGTGTTAGACACCATGGCTGGATGGCAGAGGGAAGTTTCTGTCCTTTGGAATATAAGATGTTTGCTAATGGCCGGAGCTGCTGCTCCCCTTCTCCCCGGCCTCCTGGTCCCTGCCCCCTTATGCCGATACAGTGCTCAGCCCCACCCCGCCTGCCCACCTGGCCCAAGTCCAGGATGAAGCAGTCCCCGGTGTTGAAGCTGTCCCAGCTCAGCGGCCGCTCGGTGGCACGGATGTTCTTCTTCCCCTTCACCTGGTACAGTTTCTTGATGGCAGCTGGAGTGGCCCCCGGAGAGGTCTTGTGAAACGCTGACTCCACTCCACCTTCCTGCAGCCCAGATGGGACGACCTGAGAGCACTGACAGGAGGCCCGCGGCCTGCCGCACCCACTCCCGGCAGGAGATGGGCAGATAGGTGGGGGAGGACCCAGGCTGGAGGGCACCTGGGCTTTTTTGCAGGGTGAGAACCGGCTGGAAGGAGGAGGGGCTCTGAGAGGAGCCACAGGGTAAGGGTGCTGGGAGGCGGGCTCTGACCTGGTACTTGAGGCCACGCGGGAAGTAGCTCATGAAGAGGTCGGACTCATTGCCCTGCACCTCTCGGTGCTGCACGGGTCGCTCCCCGAGCAGGGTGTTGAGATGCACGGCTAACACGGCACAGGCCCCCTGCTCATCCCGGGATGACTGCTGGCCTGGGGTGGGTGGGAAGTGGCAGAGCCAGGCCCATGAGACCCATGCCCGACTCCGGGCCAGGCCACACCCCCAACTCGTCCCCCAGGTCCCTTACCTATCCACAGGTGCAGGTGGGAGAGCTCCTCCGGGCCGTTGTGCAGCACTAGGTAGGAGTCCCCCGAGAAGAAGATGCCCTGATTCTCACGTGCCACCGGCACTGGCTTCAGCTTCTCCACCCGCCATACGTGCAGGCCAGGATCCTGCACCGAGGCTGGGAACGGAGAGCCGCTGCAGGAGGGAAGAGGGTTGGCAGTGCTGGCCAGGGCCCATGAGGAGTGGACCCAAGCAGAGAGAGCTGGGCAGACCTGGGTGGGCCAAGGGGCTGTGGTGTGGGGGTGAGGGGAGCTGTGAGGAGCCCTTGGGGGTGAAGCAGGGGAGCGATGAGAGGGGAGGGGGCACAGCCTACCTCTGGGGGAGGTGCGTATACATGCTGTTTCCGATTCTGAAAAGACAGAAGAAGCCATTATGATTACAAATGTTATGACAACCACCCTTCACATTGGTCTGGGGGGGCATTCCAGGTGTCACATACAATCATATACATTAACTACTTCATCTCCAATAGCACAAGAGGAGATTACCCTGGCTCCATTATGCAGGCAAAGAAACTGAGGCTTAGAAAGTCTGAAGTTCAAAGTCACAAAGCTTATGAATGGCTAATGAAAACTAGGTCTCTGGGGCATCCGGGTGGCTCAGTCAGTTGAGCATCTGACTCTTGATTTCAGCTCAGGTCAAGATCCCAAGGTCATGGGATCGAGCCCTGAGTCGAGCTCTGCATGGAGCGTGGAGCCTGCTTGGGATTCTGTCTCTCTCTCTCTCTCTCTTCCTCTGCCCTGCTCCCCTGCTCACGCACTCACACTCTCTTTCTCTCTGTCTTTAAAAAACGAAAACAAAAAACTAGGTCTCTGACTCCTGGGCCAACTGGCCAGTGTCTTCCCCTTGCTGTGACCTCTCAGCCATGCCTCTCTTCTGCTTCCAGCCCCTAACTCTGGGTGTTGCATGAGGCGACATATGGCTCTCTAAGCAATTACTGCTTATATTAGAAAAGTCTAAAATCAATAACTTAAGTTATAGAAACACCATAGAAACACCAAAGAAGGAAAAGCAAATTAAACACGAAATAATCAGAAGACAGTAAATAATAAAAGTAAGAGCAGAAATTAATAGAAATAAAAAAGAGAGAAAGTCAATGAAGCTGGTTTTTGGGAAAAAAATCAATAATATTGATCAACCTTTAGACAAATTAGGAAGATGACACAAATTTACAATTCGTAAATAAGAGAGGTAACCCACTGCAGATTCTACAAATTTAAAAGGATAAAGAGAATATTACAAAAACTTATGCCAATATATTCAACAACATACATGAAATGGGCAAATTCCTTAAAGGATACAAATTATGAAAGTTCACTCATGAAAAAATAGATGACCTGAATAGTTCTAATATATATTAAAGAAGCTGCATTTGTACTCAAGCCACCTGTCCCCACACCCCCCAATTCCAGTCCTGGTACATTCTACCAACAATTTAAGGAAGACGTAATACCAATTCTACACAAACTTTTGCAGAAAATAGGAGAGATACTTCCCAGTTCATCCTATGCCACCAACATTAACCTGATATAACAAACCAGATAAATATGTTATAAAAGAAAAGACTAGACCAATGTCCTTCATGAACATAGACATAAAAAATACTAACAAAATACGGGGCACCTGGGTGGCTCAGTCGGTTGAGCAGCCAACTTCAGCTCAGGTCATGATCTCACCATTTGTGAGTTCAAGCCCCACGTTGGGCTCTGTGCTGACAGCTCAGAGCCTGGATCCTGCTTGGGATTCTTTCTCCTGCTCTCTCTGCCCCTCCCCCACTCATGCTCTGTCTCTCAATACTGAATAAAAGTTAAAAAAAAATTTTTTTTAAATATATTAACAAAATTTTAGCATATGGGGGCACCTGGGTGGCTCAGTCTGCTTAGCAGACAACTTCGGCCCAGGTCATGATCTCAAGGTTTGTGAGTTTGGGCCCCACATCAGGCTCTGTGCTAACAGCTCAGAGCTTCGAGGCTGCTTCAGAGTCTGTGTCTCCCTCTCTCTCTGCCCCTCCCCCACTCTCTCTCTCTCTTTCTCTCTCTCTCTCTCTGAAAAATAAACATTAAAAAAATTTACAAAAAATTTTTAGCATATGCAAATCGATAATATATAAAAAGTATAAGTCACCATGATTAAATGGGGTTTATCCCCAGAATGCAAAGTTGGCTTAACATCTGAAAATCAACGGTGCCTGAGTGGCTCAGTCAGTTAAGCATCCAACCTTGGCTGGGGTCATGATCTCCTGGTTCAAGAGTGTGAGCTGCACCCTCCCCCCCCCGCATCATCCCCGTCAGGCTCTGCACTGGTGCTGAGCCTGCTTGGGATTCTCTCCCTTCCTCTCTTACTACCCTTTCCCCACATTCTCTCTCTCTCAAAATAAATACATAAACTTAAAAAAAGTTTTGTTTAAAAGTTTAAAAAATAAAAAATAATAAAATTAAATACGATTTTTAAAAATCTGAAAATCAATATAATTCACCTTATTAATTATATATATATATGAAAAAAAACCTCTAAAAACCTGATATACAAAGGAAGCCATTTTAGATTTCTCTTTTTTTTATGTCTATTTGTTTATTTTGAAAGAGAGAAAGAAGGCAAGCAGGGGAGGGTCAGAGAGAGGGAGAGAGAGAATCCCAAGCAGGCTCTACACTCAGCACAGAGCCAGCCACAGGGCTCGAACCCATGAAACCATGAAATCATGACCTGAGCCAAAAACAAGTCAGATACTTACTTAACTGACTCAGCCACCCGGTGAGCCCCAGAACCATGAGTTTTAATGTTAAGGAATGCAGGAAGTAGGAGAATTGATTGATATCATAAGGGCAAGATGGCTTCCTTTATTTTTTTTTTTTATTTTTTAATGTTTATTTTTGAGAGAGAGAGAGATAGAGACAGAGTGTCAGCAGGAGAGGGGCAGAGAGAGAGGGAGACACAGAATCTGAAGCAGGCTCCAGGCTCTGAGCTGTCAGCACAGAGCCGGACACAGGGCTCAAACCCACAGACCACAAGATCATGACCTGAGCTAAAGTCAGACACCTAAACAACTGAGCCACCCAGGTGCCCCAAGAGGGTTTCCTTTAGGCTACTCATTTATAAGGCAGGTGTACAGTGTATGGGTGAGCCATAAATCAGACCTTTGGGTTTTGTTTTGTTTTTTTGTTTACTTTTCTTTTTTAATTTCAAATTTCTATTTAAATGCTAGTTAGTTACCATATGGTAAAATTGACTTCAGGAGTAGAATTTAGTGATTCATTACTTACAAAGAACACCCAATGCTCATCACAAGTACCCTCCTTAATACCCATCACCCATTTATACCATCCCTCTGCCCCACCTCCCCTCCAGCAACCCTGATTTTGTTCTCTATAGTTAAGAGTCTCTTACGGTTTGCTGCTCTCCCTCTCTCTCTTCCCCTTCCCCTATGTTCATCTGTTTTGTTTATTAAATTTCACATATGAGTGAAATCATACAATATTTGTCTTTCTCTGACTTATTTCACTTACAGGTTTTTGGTTTAAACAAAGTTTACGTACAGTCATGCTGACTTAGAAAGAAATCTGGGGGCATCTGGGTGGCTGAGTCGGTCACTCAACCGGCTGACTCACTCGGGATTCTGTGTCTCCCTCTCTCTGACCCTCCCCCACTCACTGTCTCTGTCTCTCCCAAAATAAACTTAAAAAAAATAATTATCTGAAAAAAACCTCATGGTTCCTGCCTATATGTTAATCTCTAATCTCTTGAGTTTTTGCAAGATATAGAAAAGTATATAATCCTGTAAAAACTGTTCATTCTCTGGAGCACTTTCTTCCCTGTGAAGAGTGTCTCCAGGGTAGCTGTCCAGCTGTCCTAACTTGAGCTGAAATAAAACTCTCTTTCTTTCTTTTAGAGATTCTAAAAGGTTTGTTCATTTTGTATTGACAATATGTACATGTATATATGTATGTATATGTATATACATATGTATGTATACATATGTATGTTGCATTGACAATATATACGTGTGCGTGCATGTATATAACCATCTCAATAGATTCAGAAAAAGCATTTACTAAAATTTGACATCAATTCCTGACTTAAAAACCAAAACCGGGGCACCTGGGTGGCTCAGTCAGTTAAGCCTCCAACTTCGACTCAGGTCATGATCTTATAGTTTGTGAGTTTGAGCCCCGCGTTGGGCTCTGTGCTGACAGCTCAGAGCCTGGAGCCTGCTTCAGATTCTGTGTCTCCTTCTCTCTCTCTCCCCCTCCTCAACTCGTGCTCTGTCTCTCTCTCTCTCTCTCTCAGAAGTAAATAAACATTTAAAAAAATTTTTTAAAAAAGCTGTTGGAAGCAGTACAAAGGCTAAAAACATATTTAAAAAACAAAACAAAACAAAACAAAACAAAACAAAAAAACTTTCACCAAACTAGGAATAAAAAGGAACTTCCTCAACCTGATAAAAGGCACCTACCAAAAACAAACACAGAAACACAAAATCTTTCTAGAGCTAACACTTAGTTCCTTCCCTAATTCTCAACTCTCCCTGGGGAATCCCACCCATTCCCAGGCATCAACTCTCACTTCTGTATGCCCAGCTTCCCCTCAAATGCTTCTCTGCAAGGGCCAAGTGCAGGCCATTCCAAGATGGGCCACTTTGGTATGAACATTATTTTTGAGTTAAAAGCAACCAAAACACAACCAGTTCAGGAAAAGTGGTTTATCTCTCCCTTATCTGCCTGCTTACACCAGGAAGAGAGCCTTTAACAGATTTTTCTTGACCTAAGAAACTTACCTACATCATAGGGTGACCTTGGTTTTCCAAGCATCTCCCTTCACCTTCCTGCTAATGGTCTTTCTCCCCTTTGTATCCTTAAACTCTACCCCTCTCCTTAGTTCCTCAGTCTTGTTGCTCCCCTGTGTTTGGAATTTCCATGTCTGTGTGGATTCCCCCATATGTACACTATTAAATTTGATTTTCTCCTGTTAATATGTCTCATGTCCATATGATTCTAAGTCCAGCTAGAAGGACCTTGAGGGGCAGAGGAAATTTTTCTTCCCCAACCCCTAAACATCATGTTTCTTCTATAGGTTCAATGAGAGCAACCTTTTTTGGACAGCTTACCCAGGAAAAAAAAGAATGGTAAAGGCAAACACTTACAAAATACATTTTTTTAATTCGGCAAATGCAGTAACTTCAGCTCCACTCACTGTCTCTTTCCTATATTCCCATTACTAGTGAGTTTCTTTTTCTTTTTTTTTTTTTTTTTTTTTTTTTTTTTTTTTTGGCTTAAAATGCACAGCCCACGGGGCGCCTGGGTGGCTCAGTCGGTTGAGCGTCCGACTTCGGCTCAGGTCATGATCTCGCGGTCTGTGAGTTCGAGCCCCGCATCAGGCTCTGTGCTGACGGCTCAGAGCCTGGAGCCTGCTTCGGATTCTGTGTCTCCCTCTCTCTCTGACCCTCCCCCGCTCATGCTCTGTCTCTCTCTCTCTGTCAAAAATAAGTAAAACATTAAAAAAATAATTAAAATGCACAGCCCACACTACCAACCACTGCAACACAATTCACACTGTGCACGTGAACAGCACTTTTGTAAGGTGAGCCTCTGTGACACAGGGTAAGGGCCTGGGGGATTTCAAGGAGGAGGCAAACTGGCACCATAGGGAGATTCTTAGGGCCCAAGGAAGCGGGAAGGGCCAAGAGCCCTCTTTAGAGGGGGTTGAGTCTGAGTGGAGAACAGAACAGAAACAGGAGCAGTGGTAATGGATGTAAGATGCCAGGTGAATCATGACTTCTTTTCCATTCCTAACTAACAACATCGCTGGAGGCGTTTTTTCAGAACCGCACTTTCCCAAAGCAGAAGACAGTGAGGGGGTAGGTAGTTTGGGGAAGGAACCCTTAATGTTTCTCCATTCACAGGTCACATGCCATGCCCACATCCCCTACAGCAGGCTGCTCAGCCTGTGACTCAGGTCCGAAGCAGGGAAGCAGCTGCCCTACCCCCACACACCACGCCCCAGCCAGTGGAGAGAGCTGGGGAACAGAGATGGTGTGACAGACAAGACAAGAGGGTCAACTGTTAGCTTTACTATTTTTCCTTCTGTGCTACCGATCTGAGAGCTCAGGCCATAACTCAAAAGCAGGTAGCCCATGGGCGGGACTACAGGCCTCCCAGAGCCACTGCAGGGTTTTGACGAAAGGGGCTTGGCCGCCTGCTTCTTCATCACCCTGGCAGCCTGTTCAAGTTACCCTGGGATCCTATAAAAACACAGATGCTCCAGTTCCAGGCCTGGAGATTTTGATTCCACAGGTGTGGAGAGGGGCCTGTGCATCTGCATTTTGAACATATGTTCCAGGTGATTCTGTGCTGCCAGTTAACTGTCCAGAAAGGCATCTCACCCCTGCCCGTATGTTAGAATCATCAAGCTCAAAAAAATCCCAATGTCCGGGCCACACACCAGACAAGTTAAAATCAGACTCTCTGGGATGCAGCCTGGACATCGTGTTTGAGAAGTCCCAGGTGACTCACTCAGGGCTGAAACTCCTGCTGTCCCATCGGATCCCTGCCCCCCCTGCTCCCGGCTCTCCCAGGTAAGGGGCCCCCTGACACGAGGCCTTCTCACTCCTCTCCCTTCCAGCCGCTCTGCCCAAGGCCACAGCTCCTTGAGCTTTCTCAGTAGCACATCCACCCCTCGTCCATCAACGCCACACCACCCTCCAGGCCCGTACCAAACCCCAGCTGTCCAAGGAGCCTTCCAGGACATTCGGTAGCCTCAGCCTTCTGGGACTTCTCCCAGCAGCCCCCTCACTCAGGAGCGTGTACTTCAGTCTCTGTTTGCAGGTGTCTTATAGCTTCACGCCTCAGCCAGAGCAGCAGACTTGCCTGACCCTCCTGCATTCCTCAAGTGGCCCACGACAGGGTCTATTCAATTCCACACAAAGTCTACCCTGGGAACGTGGCACTGGGCACAATGAGGGTGGTGAGAATGGTAGGGGCACAGAAATGAGGAAGAACCATCCATGTCTCATGGTCTAACTGGAGGGGGCAGGCAAGGAGGGAGCCGTCACACCCAGCAGGGCCACAGGCAAACTTTCTCTAGGTGGAGAATGTCACAGAATCACAGATGTCAGCATCAGAAGGAGCCTAAATGCTCTGCATCTGCCTCCCAACACATGCCCATACACACACAGTGCAAGAATCCCTTCTATGGCATCCCTCACCATCCTCCTCTTGAACGCTTCTGGTGATGGGGAACTCACCACCTCACAAGGCAGCCTCCTCCATATATACCTTTTAGGTTAAAACCTTTGCTTCCTCCCATTTTGCCATAGTGCACTAAGTTATGGATCTGCCAGCCTCCCCCACTAGACTATAAAGGCCTTTTGGGCAGAGACTGTATTTTGCCTCTCTAGCTGGAACCTGAAGGGGAGTAAAATATACCGCCCCAAAATAAGCCTCTTTGGCCCGATGATTATATTTTAAACTGGCTAGTTTTCTTTCTTTCTTTTTCTTTTAAAATGACTATTTTTAAGAAGCTGCAGATACAGGTGAAGTTCTGAAAACCAAGTAGAAGTTGCCCTATGTAGGAGATGTTTACATTTATAAGGAAATCTCCATAGGTGAGGGTATCTCCCCACTAGATCAGGAAGGGAGACCCTGGTGGCCAGCCCTCACTGGCCTACGAGGGTCCCAGCCAACAAGTCCCAGGGGCCGACTTTCCCTCACCCACTGGCCACTTTCACCTTTCCGCAGCTCTCCTTCCTCCCGCTTCTGCTTTTCAGGCTCCAGTGCCTCCCTGCCCGCCCCACCCGGCTTCTCACTTATCAAAGGAGAAAGCAGCCGTGTAAACCTGCATAACAATCTTGCCCTTGTTTACCACGCCCTTCCCGGTAACCTCCCGTAACAGACCCCCAGCATCTCTTGTCTTTAGCAGAGATGGTTATTTAAGGTGATGGCTTCATTTCAGGGAGTTTTCCTGGGTCTCTCCCAAGTATTCAAGAGGTATATACATTATTAAACTTTTGGTTTTCTCCTATTAATCTGTCTTATATCAATTCAATAGACTGGCCAAACTCCTTAGACGGGAAGAAGGGAAAACTTTCCCACTGCTGCAAGCCCCACCCTGTGCCTGGCACCCTGCAGGCGCTCAGAGGGTGCATCAGAGGCACAGGACCTGTGGGGGCTCACTAGAGCAGCTGGAGCCAGAGAGAGAGAAAGAGAGAGAGAGAGAGAGAGAGAGAGAGAGAGAGATTTCACAGGCTGGGACAGGCTGCAGCCCCGGAGGCAGAAAGCAGAGGCTGGGGAATCCAGTGAGACGGTCAAGGGGCCAGGGGTTGGGCAGGATGCACACGGAGCATCCACAACCCGGACTTAGGAAAGGACTTGCCTTTGAGGACACCCTGGGGGAGCCGCGGGGGCGAGGTGTCACCATGATGCGTACTTTTAAGGCAATGCTTGACAACTGTCAGAGCGACAGCAGTCCCCCGGTGATCTCTCTGCCCTCCTCAGACGCTGACTCTGTTGATCGCTACAGGTCCCTTCACCTCACAGTCCATTTGCCCCTAGTTATAAAATGAAACAGCCCCTACCCCTCTCCCCAAGAGAAGGTAGAAGGGTGAGTGTCAACTCTAGAAACGGCAACAAGTCTTTCCAGCCTGGGATGGGGCATTCAGGAAAGGAGCTGGGTCCAGAGGCCTCGCCTGGGGACTCCTTGGCCAGTGCTCTTTCCCCTGACACCAAGTGGGATCCCTCCTCCACCTTCCCCTCCCTTCTTCTCCCCTTCCCCTACCCCAGGCCAAGGACCAGACCCCAGCAAAAGTCTTGCTGAATTTGCAAAACAGTGCGCTGTGCTACAGTTTGAATTCCTGCTGGGAAGGAAGTCCTGCTCTCCCCCTCCCCCCACCACTGCAGTCCACCAGTCTACGGTCGGGCCAGCCCCGTCTTAGGGACAGGCATCCTCAAATCTGGCAGGAGGTCAGGCACCACCTCTCCCACCAGCCCGGACACGTCTGACCCTGGAGTTGTCTGTCTGTATCCCGAGCCCAACCCACCTTCCTCCGGGGCAGCCGTGGGGCTCCAGACAGACAATACATGTACCTGGAGCCTGGCACAAAGCTGCCAGGAAAGCGGGCTGGGGGACCAGAAGTCCTGGACAAAGCGGCTTCCAGAAATGCGAGTCTCTGTTTCCAGACCCTGGCGGCCAGCCCTCACCCCTCCAAGAGGGTCCCAGCCAGCAAGTCCCAGGGGCCCACTCTCCCTCCAGCCACCTTGCCACTTTCACCTTTCCGCAGCTCTCCTTCCTCCCTCTTCTGCTTTTCAGGCTCTTCTGCCTCCCGCCCCGCCTCACCCAGCTTCTCACTTCACGAGGTCCCCTCCCTGGCTGCCCCGCCCACATGCTCCCCGCCCCCCTCTTCTGCCCCCACCCTGCAGACCCTTGTCCCCTCCCTCGCGGGGGACAGTGCTGAGGGGCTGGCCTCTCTGCACGGAGAGCCCCGGGGAAAATTACCACACTCACCAGCCTCCGGCGTTTGTGTCTGCCTGCCCCCGGCCTCTGTGGGTTAGTCACATTTCCTGGGTGGGGTCACTGCCTCTGCAGGACTTTTTCCTCCTCCCCCAGACTTGTCTTTCTCCTTGCCCAGAAAGCATCCATTTGATTTGGTTGGTTTTTTTTTTAAGCTCACTAATGAGGGAGTGTCTGGGGTCTAGGAAATATTCTTTGCTGTGTCCTGCAGGCCAAAAACCTCTCGAGTCTACCTTGGGTCGTTCTTCTTGTTCACCAGATGTTTACTGACACAGTCTGGGCACTGGGCGCTCTGAGGGTCGGCCATAAAATGAAGGGTGGTTCGGGGCGCCTGGTTGGCTCACTCGGTACAGCATGTGACTCATGATCTTGGGATTGTGAGTTCGAGCCCCACATTGAGCATAGAGCCTACTTTAAAAAATGAAAAACATAAAAAGAAGGGTGGTTCTGGCTCAACCCAGGGGCATCTTGCCTACATCACATCGTAGGACCCTAGAGCTAGTCTTGTCCAACTTGTTCGCACACTTTCTAAAGGAGGATACCGAGGCCCTGAGAGCACAGGTGGCTTGCACAGGGATGGGACTCAGGTCACATAGGAACGGGAAGTAGGGGCAGTATAAGGGAAGCTTCCATTTCCTTCTGAATCCTTGTAGAGGCATGAAGCAGAGTCTGTGTGTGCCCCAGGAGAAGGTGGGCACCCAGTTAGCCACACCTGTGCTCCTCAGCCTAGGACTCTGGTCTGTCTGTCCTGGACACAGGTCTGCCCTGGCCCAGGGCTGGTCCACAGGCTCATTAGAGATAAGGCTCAGGCTTTAGGGTCAAGGCCCCACCCAGGAGGCAGCAAGTTGGGCAGTGGAACTAAGTCAATACACGTGTTAAAATTTCTGGACCAGAGCAAGATGGGACGTTTTCTTCAGAGAATGCAGACTAGCAGGCATCTGAGTGTCTCCATGGCCAAACTGCTGGCCTTAAAAATAGGGTAATCTGGGTTGTAATATCAGCAAGAGCCTTGTCCTCACAAGAATCAGAGACTGGGCAGATAACCTGGCAGAATGGAAAGAGTTGAACAGTTTGGCTACTTACTGGCTGTATTTAGTCTCCTAGAGCCTCACTGTGCTCGATCTGTAAAATGGGCATAAAGATAAATGCAAAGATTGAGATCATAAAATTAATTAGCAAATAGATACTCAGTCAACCTAGACTTCTTTTTCTTCCCCCCAAAGAGAATTTACTAGGGGACCCCAATACATGTGCCAGGCACCTCAGGAAGTAGTCCCCCCCCAACCCCCACCTCCCACCATGAACTCATGGTGGAGCTGGCAGGGGCATGGGAAGTTAAACCACACATCACCACCCTTTGTCCAGCCTTCTCTCCCACCCTAGCAAGGTTTACCCACTCTAGTCTGCACTGGCACATAACCAGGGTGGCTTTTAGGTTCTGGACTCTGTGCATGACCAAGGACACAAGGACAACTGGGAGTCACTGTTCTCCAAATTTGAGCCTCACTTGGCTAAATTTGACCCCATCACCACAAAAATCAAAAGAGGTTTGCAAATTAACAATGAAATAAGAGCAGATCACTCAACCTGGGAATCCCAAGCACCTTGGAACTCAAACAATGCTAAAGACATTATCTGGTAACCAGACTCTAAAACTTCTTTTTTTTGTTTTTTTGGTTTGTTTGTGTGTGTGTGTGTGTGTGTGTGTGTGTGTGTGTGTGTGTTTTTAAACCAGACTCACATTTTTCCTCTCCCTCCGGTCTCCCGCAGCAGGAATGCTCAGTTTGTCTCAGATGGAGTAAAATAAAACATTTCTTTAGCAAGCGCCCGCCCTCTCCCACCCCTCCTTTCGGGAAGTGGGAAGACACAGTTAGGCAAGCGGTGTGCCCCAAAGAGGAGAGGGAGGAGAGGGCACCCCAAGGAGGCGGCCCTGGGCCAGCTGAGCCTCTCCGACTTCTATAGGGGAACTGGGCGCTGGCGGTCAGACCTTGGAATGCTACTTGCCTAACAGCACCTTGCTTGGTAGCTTGGGGCCCTCCCCCCACATGGGAATCAGAGAGGGGCCCAGCTTGGGGGGGGGGGGGTTGCTGCTGAGCCTGCCGCATCCAAGTGGACCTAGAATTGAGGTGGGTATTGGGGAGGCTAACAACAGCTATGCAGTGCAGAAAATTCTGCCAGGGGATTGCAGTGTCCAGATCCTTGGTCTCAATCAAGCTCTAACTACTGTTATCTGTCCCTGCTGCTGTCTGACCTGTGAGTGCCTGCTATGTACTCAGTGCTTTATTGTTATTATTATTAGTTTTTAGAAAGAGAGAGGGAATCCCTAGCAGGCTCCACGCTCAGCGCAGAGCCGGCTGCAGGGCTCAATCCAATGACCCCGGGATCATGACCTGAGCCGAAATCAAGAGTTCCACACACAACCTGCTGAGCCACCCAGGCCCCCTGTACTCAGTGCTACTGCCACTACTATAGGAGGTGGTTCTGTCCTCAGGCCTACTACCATCATAATTATGCATAATTATGCTTAATGGACAGAGAAGTGTCCGGGAGGCTCAGAGGAGGTGACTTGTCCAGGGTCACACTGCCAGTTCAGTAGCAGAAGCAGGATTCTAGCCCAGGCTGGTCTAGCTTCAAAGCTGATGTTAGACCTACAATACCCTCACCCTTCTCTTTTTCTTTTTTCTTTTTTTTTTAATTTTAATTTTAATTTTTGAGAGAGAGAGAGAGACAGAGTGTGAGCAGGAGAGGGGCAGAGAGAGGGAGTCACAGAATCTGAAGCAGGCTTCAGGCTCTAAGCTGTCAGCACAGAGTTGGATCATCTCCTGGTCCTGAGTTCAAGCTCCACATTGGGAGTAGAGTTTACTTTTAAAAAATAAATAGGGGCACCTGGGTGGCTCAGTCGGTTAAGTGTCAGACTCTTGATTTAGGTTCAGGTCATGATCTCGAGGTTCCTGGGTTCGAGCCCCACATCGGACTCTGTGCTGAAATTGCACAGCCTGCTTGGGATTCTCTCTCTCCCTCTCTCTCTCTCTCTGCCCGTCCCCGGCTTGCTCTCTATCGATAAATAAATAAATAAACATTAAAAAACTTTTAAAAATTAATTAATTAAATTTATTTAAAAAAAAATCCAACCAGCTTGAATTTCACTGAGGCCCACTGATGGGGTTAGAGAAGCAGTTGAAAGCTTGGTTCTACCCCTTTCCATCTAGGTCATGCTGGGCAACCACACTTCACTGAGCAGTGCTTAGAAACCTCCACTTGTCCACCGTCCTCGGACAACTGCTCACCCTGCAGACTCAGCTGAAATATCTGTCCCCTGAAATGTGCAGCGATCCCTGCCTCCCTCCTCTGTGGTCCCTAGTACTCTGAGCGTCAAGGCCTCTGGACTATCTGGGTCCACAGCTTCCATGGGAAAACTTTTCAACCATACCCCACTAGCAAAGGTGGAATTGTATCCACAGGTGATTGAGTTGCCCCTGGCCCGCTTCCCAACAATTGTGCCCTGCCAAAGCCCAGCTAGGCATAGTCTTCCCAGAGCATTCCCATTTTCTACATTTTTTAGGTAAAATTGACAGTGAAATGCACACATCATAATCATATAGCTCAATGAGTTTTGGCATATGCAAACACCCAAGTAAACCAACATCCTACCAAGATATAAAGCACTTCCACCCCCGTAGAGAGTTCCCTTGCCACCACTTTTTATCATCTACTCCATGTGTGCCTCTCCCAACACACCGTTGGCTCTTCCAGCCCAGGAGCTATGTCAGGTTATCCTTGTGAACTAAAGTGTCCAAGGGCAAGCCATCTTAAGATGGGCCACTTTGGCACAAAGATTATATTGAGTTAAAAAGCAAGAGGAACCTGGATGGGTCACTCGGTTAAGCATCTGGCTCTTGATTGTGGCTCAGGTTATGATCTCATGGTTTGGGAGTTTAAGCCTTGCATTGGGCTCTACACTGACAGTGCAATACTTGCTTGGGGTTCTCTCTCTCTCTCTCTCTCTCTCTCTGCCCCTCCCCTCCTCTAAATAATCATTTTAAAAAAAGCAATCAAAACCTAGCAGATTCAGGAAAACCTCTTTACTCCCTTTCCCTGCCAGATGCCTAAAAAGAATTTAGATAGAGGGCCTGCTCCAGAAAGACCGCTATCACTATGAATAACTACATTATACTATGAACTAGATATAGTAGATAGGAAGGAACCTAACAAGGCCTGTTTGAGCAAAGTCCTGTATATCCCATTGTTTCTGAGTGGCCTAGAAAACATTTACCAAACGTTTACTCTTTTTCATCATCCTGTGAGTTGCATTCTTTCCCTTTGAAGCCCCAGAGCCCTATCACCTTCTCCTTAATTCAGAATGACATATATATATCTCATTTTGCCTGTCTCTGTAATTTCCATGTCTGTGTGGGTTCCCCATATGTACGCTACGAAATATGATTTTCTCTTGTTAATCTGTCTCATGTCAATTTGATTTTTAGTCCCACTAGAAGGATCTTGAAGGGGACAAGAAATACTTGCTCCCCCACAGACCCTGGCACCCTGTAACACATCTAGCAGGTAATAGACACTCAAAAAAATTATTATTATTATTATTTTTACTAAATGTATTAACAGATTAGAGAGCAAAATTCTCACATTCTTGAATGGCCCCAAGGTACCTTGGGAAAGTCACTTAAGCCTTCTGAGCCAAGGTTCCTCGACTGTGAAGGGAAGACAATAACCCAGCCATCCTACCTTAGGGGATTGTGGGTATCCAGTAAGATGACCCATGGGAGGTTCTTTGAAAAGAATAAAGGCCTAGACACATGCAAGCTGCTGTTACCATTATTATTAATAAACTCCTACTTCTAGGACAAACATCTGGCTGAAGGAAACCAGGAGAGAGGCATCCAACACTGACTTCCGGGTTTGGCTACTTGGGCTCCGGCCAATGTCTGGAGCCACCCAAGCTGCCCAGCTCTCTGCTTCTGTGTTCATGGACCCAGGCTTATGGATTGATTTCCAGGGCTAAGAATTTCCTGAAATTGGGAACTAATTGAGTTCCCAACCTGGCTTCTAACTACCCTGCCATATGGTCCTCTCCTAGTCTGTTTCCCATCTGTAAAATGCAGGCACCAGACAAGGAGTCCCTTCTGGGTCCTCTGACTCCAATCCAGAGGCACAGCTCAGGCTGAGATGTTGCATTTCCTCAGCCTGGGAAGCTGGCAGAGATCTGTTGCAACACTTAAAATTCCAACAATCAAAATTCCCCCAAAAATTCCTTTGAAGGCATTGACTCAGGATGGGTCTAACCTTTAAATTTGATCTGTAATAAATTTTTCTAGATCATTTCAACCAGCTCTGAGGAACGGCCAGGGGTCTGGGCTACCATATTTTCTTTTTCTTTTTTTTCTTTAAGTTTTCTTATTTACTTTGAGAGAGACAGAGCGTATGCCTGTGCACACAAGCAGGAGGAGGGGCAGAGAGAGAGGTGAGAGTGCAAGCAAGCTCTGTACTCAGCACAGAGCCCGATGTGGGGCTCAGTCCCACGAGTAGTAAGATCATGACCTGAACTGAAATCAAGAGTCAAATGCTTAAGTGACTTAGCCACCCAGGTGTCCCATGAACTGCCATATTATCTTTTAAAAGTTATTTTTTAATTTTTTAATATTTATTTATTTTTGAGAGAGAGACAGAGCGTGAGTGCGGAAGAGGCAGAGGGAGACACAGAATCTGAAGCAGGCTCCAGACTCTGAGCTGTCAGCACAGAGCCCCACGTGGGGCTCGAACTCACAAACCACGAGATCATGACCTGAGCCAATGTCAGATTGCTTAACCAACTGAGCCACCCAGGGACCCCATGCCATATTTTCTGAATAAAGCTGTTGAGTGCTCAGAGACATTCTGGGCAGTGACATGCTGGAATTCCTTGGTGACCTCTTGGAAAGTGGGACTGTCCAGTACAGCATGAATGAGTGGGTCAGGAGGAGATCCGGTGGAGCACTGTGGTGGCAAGGAGGGCACCAGGCAACTGGGGCAGGAAGGGAAGGAAGGAAGGAAGGAAGGAAGGAAGGAAGGAAGGAAGGAAGGAAGAAAGAAAGGGAGAAAGGAAGGAAGGAAGGAAGAAAGAAGAGAAAGAGAAAGATTTATTTCAAAATAATAATAGACTCACAAGAACTTGCAAAAAACACTATGGAGTTCTGATACATGCTACAACCTGGATAAACTTTAAAAAATTTAAAACATCATGCTAAGTGAAAGAATCCCATCACAAAAAACGATGTATTATATGATTTCATGAAATGTCCAGAATAAGCAAATCTGTGGAAATAAATAGTAGATTAATGGTTGCCTAGGGCTGGAGGGGATAAGGTGGTTTAGGGGGTGCCTGCTAATAGGTACAGGCTACTTTTTGGGGTGATGAAAATGTTCTGAAATTAAATTGTGGTGACAGTTGCACAAGTCTGTGAATATACTAAAAAACGTTGAATTCTACACTCAATAAAGCAGTCAACAAACACCCAAAGGGCTTTGTAACCTTTGAGTGGTAAGGCCATCCTTGACCCGTTTGCACCCCACTTTAAAAATATAGTATAGACAGGGGTGCCTGGGTGGCTCAGTCGGTTAAGCGCTGACTTCGGCTCAGGTCATGATCTCGCGGTCTGTGAGTTTGGGCCCGTGTCAGGCTCTGTGCTGACTGCTCAGAGCCTGGAGCCTGCTTCGGATTCTGTGTCTCCCTCTCTCTCTGCCCCTCCCCCACTCATGCTTGTCTCTCTCTCTCTCTCTCTCTCTGTCAAAAAAAAAAAAAATTAAAAAAAAAAATATATATATATATAGTATAGACAGGTCCCATGTGTCTACCACCCAGCTTCTCCTGATGGAGACATCTTACATAATTATAGTAAGTGTACCACCTTCCCCTTTAAAATGAAACTCCTGAAGGCCCAAAGCCTTTTCTCCAGTGTCTCAGGTTCAAATTCTCATGATAGTAACTCCTCACCCATGCCCTGAACTTTATACTTTGCAAAACACTCCCACCCCCAGATGGTAACTATACTTAGTGATAGCTATATACTTAATGGTAATAAACATTTCCTAATATATATAATTGTCAGTTGTACACCTGAGACTAATATAATTGTCTAATACAATTGACTAATAATTGTATGTCACTATACTTCAAAAAAAAACCCTCCAAAAAACCGACCTCCAAACCCCATTTATGTGAACTGCAAAGTGTGAAACATGGTTAGCCAATTTCTTGGTTTTCTTCTTCACAAGAAACCTCGTCCCTCCCTGAGTTCCTTCCCTCTGTAAGGCTGCCAAATTTGGCAAATAAGAATTTTACCTGTCAACCCTATGAGGCAGTCAGCTCTAACATATGCTCAGCCAGTGCCGGGAGGATCTGTTCTTCATTTTGAGAGACTTCTCAGACTCTTTCAAGAACTGAAAGGGTCCTTGGACCTCCCCTTGCCCAGCGTGGTCCACAGGCCTGGGCTGGGTCTCCCAGGCCGAGTCCTCACTCTGGCCTTTCCTTTCCCAAGTTTACACTCAGCCTGGCTCTGCCTGACACCAGGGCTGACTGCAGCCAGAAGCCTCAGCTCTTGGTGCCTCAGTTTGCCCATCTAGAGGCTGGTCTTGCAGGGGCCGCTGAGGCCATGGAAAGGGCCACAGGGATCCCGGTCGGAGCTGCGAGTCCCACGCCAGGACTACTGTCCAGATCCAGGACAATGAAAAATTAGGATGGCAACACGCCAGACTCGGCTGGGGTGGGACACGCCACCCCCGGCCCCATCCAGGCCGGAACCCCAGTCCGAACTACAAGTTCCGGTAGGAGTGGGCCACGGGGCGGGGCCTCGGGAGCTGTGGTCTGCGACTTCAGTGCCAATCCCCAGGCGAGTGAGCCCTCAGGCATGAGTCACGAGGACCGGGACAGCACATTAGACCTCTGGACGCACAGACTCCAGCACTCGCAGGCCGTGCCAGCCCGCCCCCCCGCGAACTACAAATCCCAGCAGGCAGTGGGCTGCGGGGCGGGGCCTCGGAGACCAGGACGCTCAGGACCGGAAGAGAGTGACCGGCGTGGGGATCTTCCATCGTTGGATGGGGGCTGCCCCGGTACGGAGGAGACGATCTTCTCTCCCGCCAGCCCAGCTCCCCGCCGCCCCTGCACACACTGCTCGACCACGGCGTCGCGGGTCCGAGCCCTCCTCCGCTAACCGGAGCCCGGACCCGACTTCCCCGCGAGCCTGGGCTGCTACGGAAAGGGAATATGTGTTGGCCCCTCGGCGGTAGGGGGATGCAGAGTTCGCCTCCCTGACCTCTCCTCCATCTCCTAGAACGAACTCCCTTTCCCAGGAGGGAAGAGCAGCCCGGACCCTGAGACGGGACTAAGCCTTTTAGGGTCCTTGTACGGGCTGCAAGTCTCTTGGAGAAGCTCCGGGAAGGCCTGGGTTCTCCCGGTCCTGGATGTATGTCCGGATGTTCGGGGCCTGGTTTCGGACCACTGTCAGTGCCTGCGCCCAGGCATTAGCTTTACATGGCAGAGTTTGATAAGGCTGAGGGGGCTGCCAGGAAGTTATAAGCAGGGCAGTCTCATTCAGTAGGTTTCTCAAAATGGTCTGCTTACGGCTCGGGGTCAAGGGCCAGACTCTTGTCCTAACTTCCTGGTTATCCAAGGATCGTCTGAGGCATTACAGAAGAGACTTACCCAATCCCTTCAGTACAAGTCAGGAACTCAGTCCAGTCTGCTCAGTACGATGAGCTCACTTCATCCACCCTCCAGAGCCAAGGCAGTGTCTCTCCAGAGGCCTCTTCTCAGCTGATTTCTGGCTCCCAAGTGGGGATTCAGGTTACACCTGTATCGGGAGCAGTGACACCACAGTGGCCAGCAACACATTGGACTTTCTGTCTCCAGCCCTATTTTCAGCTTATACACTTTCTGATCTGATCATGTACTGCTGTGTCCCTGATCATCAAGGTTGATAGGAAAATATCTAAGGTATAGCCACAACCCTGTAATATCAGTGAGATTTTATTCTTCTGTAGTTAGGTCGAACGAGCTGTTTCCTAGAAACGTTTCATTTAATCTTGGGATAGTTAGAAACCACTCCAGAAAGGATATTCAAAGTAGATTGCCCAGGTTCCCTTGGTAACAGGAGTGGGGGTCATATTAATTAGTCAAGTGGTCTCTAAGCATGCCCATTTCTGTCTGGGAAATTCTCAAAGGCTCGGTTTTCCAAGTCTTTTTGTTAAGACAAGTCGTTTGTTACATAGCCCCTCTGCCCCTAGAGACGAGAGATAGATACCATGGAAACTTGGAGACAACCTTGCCCCAGTCCCTGGACTCTTTAATAAGACTCTCCTGTGATAGCGAACTTCTGCATTCCTGGGCTGAGCACTGGACTCTGGAGTCAGTTAGAGCCTGTGTCACTTGCCTGCCATATACCAAAAGCCATTTTATGCCTATCTCTGTTTCCTGAAGATCCAGCCTACAGGGCGCAGGTAAAGTCACAGGGCAGTGTCAATTAGGTCATCACAGGGAATGTGGCTAAGGGTAAGGTGCAACAAAAGTTGGATTCTTTCCCCTTCAGAGCCATGGGAGCGACTCAGGAACATACCTATTCTGTACATGAAAGTACCTGCACCTACTGCTTATACATCCTGATGCAACTGCAAGATTCCCATGTGCCCATATTCTTGGCACATGAATGTTTTAAATAAAAGTTTGTTAAAACCGTCATTTAAAGCACAGAGGGGCACCTGGTCGGCTTAGTCAGTACAGCATGTAGCTCTTGGTCTCGGGGTTGTAAGTTCAAGCCCCAGGTTGGGTGTGCAGATTACTTAAAAATAAAATCTTAAAAAAAAAAATAAAATCATAAAACTCATTGTCTTAATAACACCTTCTATCTTGTTTGCACATGTTTTTAAAATCTTCCGTTTGTGTAGAGCGTCACAGATTTCTGCAAGGTCCTGGCATCAACAGCAGGTGGTAATTACCCTGGGTTGGTGGTCCTGCAGGCCACGCCCCTTCATCTGTCTGCCCATCCTCAGGATAAGGACAGGCAGCCACGCTTCTCTTCACCACCAGGGGCCGCCCTTTCCCGTAGAACGTCTGCGGACCTGTAGCGGACCGGGCCGGGGTGAGGGGATCGAGGGCTCTAGTCCCGCGTGTAAGATTGGATGTCCCTGGCCCAAGGCCCAGCATCCACCTCTGCTTGAGTCTCAATTTTTCCGTTGGTAAAGGTGGGGAGGGTGACCTCAGGGCCCTCCACACCCATCAAGGAAGGATGTGGGGATGGAGACACATCCGCTAGCGGCAGTGCCTGGTCTCTCCAAAGGGGGAGTAAAAGGCCAGGCCGGTTTTCCGTAATCTCTGTGTTCACCAGTCCTAGGAGAAAGAAACAAGGAAGCAGCGGGAGTAGCAGATATCTGGCTCACTGGCTCTGAGCTGAAGAGGGAAACCTAGGCAGGGCCATATTACATCTGTCCAGGGAGATAGGGGGTGGAGGAATGAGGGGGTAGAGTGCAGAGAGGGAGGGGAGGGGAGAGGAGTAGATGCCCTCCCCCCACCCCCCACACAGGAAGGTAAATAGAGGAAAAGAACCAGTAGGGTAAGGGCACAGTCAGTCACGGATACCCAGAGAAGAGTCCTTGGTAATCCATCTGTATTTAGGGAAGAGAGTTGTTTGCAGGGAAACAGGAAAAGGGTCTCCAGACACTGTGCTTAATGGAGGCCTAGTGGTTGGTGTCCAATGGGCAGTAAAGGAGCAAGCTATGGCTTTAGGAAGAGAGAGACCAAAGATGTTTGCAGAGAGGCAGACTTTTTCTTTTTTTTAAATTCTTACTTACATGTCCCTCTCTCCTTATAAAATGTAGGCTCCAGAGGTCAGGGATTTTTTTTCTGCCATTCTGTGCAGTCTTTCCAGTGTCCAGGCTAATGCCCAGCACATAGTAGGTACTCACAGAGAGGCAGGCTTTGAGTGAGATTTGAGTATGTAGCTCAAATATTTGTTGAGAGCCTGTTATGTGCCAAGCTGTGGGCTGGGCACTTGGAATTTGGCTGTGAACTGAACGGATACAGTCGCTACCCATTTACAGGGCTTCCAGTCGAGTGGGAGTCCCTAGTGTAGCTCTGAAATAAACCTCTAGATCTAATTATGGGGGGAGCCGCAAGAGAGGGTGTATTGTAAGGGAGAGACAGACTGCCCTGGTCTGGGACCCCTGCTGAGGGTCACATAAGCTGTGGCCTGAAGGAAAAGGGAGGAAAGGGGACAGAGTGTTCCAGCAAAAGAATGGCAAGTGTGCAGCCTCTAGAAAAGGCTAGAAAGGGATGAAAGAAGCCATGTAACATTATAAGCATTTGCAGCCACCCTGCCCCCTACCCCCACCTTATCCAGGCTTCCCAAACCCTGGGACACTGCCTGGGCTCTCTATCCAGGTGCTTCTTTGTAGAATCTGGGCAGTGGGCTAATGGATCAAGTTTTAAAATAGCTGAAGAAGTTATGGTGATCTTCATAATCAGGCCCAGGTGGAGGGGAGAGGGCTGGGGTCTGGCGAAGGCGTGTGTGCTTCCACCATTTGTGAAGAGAGCATTGCCAGTTGCAGAGCTGAGCTGAGGAAAGCGGTGCCGGGTGGGGGTGGGGTAAGAGTTTTTGAACTATTACATACACAGAGCAGAGTCCTTTTTTCCTTTTTACTGTCTGTTGCTATACATTAAGCGTGCTTTCCCTCTTTGTTATATTCTCTAAGGACTGAATAAAGATCTAAATTTCTTCCAACTGGAATTTCCTGAAGTCAGCAGGGTGCAGAATGGGCCCTCCCCCCACCTGCATCCTGTATTCACCTCAAAGAGAAGTTGAGTGTGAGTCCATGGGGAAAATGGAGGGGCTAGGGCAGGAGAAGCAGGTAGGGGCCTGATCTTACAAGGCGACAGAGACATTTGGTCTTTATTCAAGGAGCCATGGTGTGTCCCTTATGGGTTTTAGGCAGAGCTGGGACATGACCAAATCTGCTATGAGCAAAGGCTCAGGGACAGGGAAGGGCAGGGTGTGTGGGACGGAGGCAGGTGGAAGGTGGTACCGGCTAGTGCTCTTTACCCTGGAGACCTAGAAAGCTGGCATCAACTGTCAGGCCCCACCCTAACTCTTGGAAAATCTGAAGGAAAATAGTGTTCCGGCCTCCAGAAAAATACAGAGACATGCTACACACCAAGCTTTGTATCACTTTCAGGGAGATAGAGGGAGGGTCCCTGAGATTAACTTTAACCCAACCACACAGTTCAATTGGACTCAGGCTCCACCTGCTCAGGTAAAAATATCTTGAGAATTCCTTCTCCCTGACTCCTCACAGGACCTTGTTTATAACTTCCAGGTCTCCCCTCCCCAGCCCTGCAGTTCAGGCTTGTCCCATGCCACTGACTTGGCCCTAGCCTCATGTTCAGAAACTTCTACGATCTATCCCACCCTTTCCACTTGCCTCTATGGATTCCTGTTCCCCTGGGAGAAGAATTCCTATATTATCAACACCCTCTGGGGTTTTTTTTCCCACCTTTCCCAGTACTTTCCTGGCTAAGGAAAAGCTGGCTGTGGGTAGCCCTGCACCCTGACAACCTCCCCTGGGCCACCTCCAGGGCCCTGCTTCTCCCTAATGCATTCTTCCCCCCGTGCTTCCTCACATTTGAAATCCAGGTTATCTCCTTCTCCTTCCCTTGCTTCTTTCTTCTTCTGTTGTTGCCGTTGTTGTTTACATTTGTATTGACTGATTTTTTTAATTGTAAAAATAATTAATATTTGTCATAAACACAGTCTCAAGAGGATAGAAATATAAAGCTATGACACTTCTTTCTACCCGGTCTGACCTTTGTAGGAGACACCCACTATGCCTGGCCTCAGAGTTTGAGCTTCTGTGGTCTCAACTCTGGAGTTCTTAACTGAAAGTAAGACAAACCCACCCTAGCTAGTTTAGGCGGAAAAACAATTTATTAAAGATATTCTGTAGCTCACAGCATCTCCTGGAGGACCAGAAAAACAGCCAGAAACAATGGTTCAAAAGTCAAGGCCAAGTTGGCCTGGTGGAGGCACCTCTGGGCATAGACAAAACTATTGCCAATACCGCTCACCTGGGCCCTGGTGGTCCCAAGGGGGTCTCAACCTCCTCAGCCTCCAGAAGTAGGATACAGAGGTCATCCCCTCCCCAGGGCAGCTTCCTCTTGGTGCCTGCTTCAGACACAAAGTCTAACACGGGGGCATGTGACTGGCCGAATGCCTGCATCCCAGCTGCAAAGGAGGCTGGGAAGACGTCGCTGGGCTCCTGTGGATGGAATCAGGATTTATAAGGTGGAGAATGCCCCAAATGCAGGACATGCTCACTGGCCAGAAAGAATGGCTCAGGTCCCCTTCTATTCTCTAGGAGTCCAGCTGCCCCCATCTCCTGCTCCGCATGCTCACCCCTGAGAACTCTGGCCACAGCCGGCTCGCCTTCCCCCCCCCCCCTCCTTCTCACAGTGCTTCCCACTTTGCTACACCGGGGATCCCGGTTAGACCGCACCACCCACCGTGTCCGCTGGTAACATCTATGTGAAGCAGGACACCGCTGTCTCAGGGAAAGCTGATATTTATTTTGTGGGTGCTGTGTGTTTCTTGTGCCATCACCTCATTTGACCCTCAGAAGCTCCCTCACTAAAAGGAACCCCTACTGACATCCCCATTTACACAAGAGGAAACTCAAGCCCAGAGATTGAACATCTTGGGTGTGCCCTCTCCATCACTTGTAGTGGCCCCTTGAGAGCAGGGTCTGTGTCACGTTCTTTCCCTGCTGGGGACCGCTGTGTTCCAGACAAGCAAAAGTCCATATGTGATTCTAAAAATGTCCTAGAAGTTACAGGTTCTCAGACTGTTTCCTATATAACAGAGTTTCCCAAACTTGACTGATCATAAGATTGATCTATGATGTTTATTTGTTAAAAAATAATATAGATTCCTGGGGCACCTGGGTGGCTCAGTCGGTGATCTTCGGCTCAGGTCGTGATCTCACCGTTCGTGGGTTGAGGCCCAAGTCAGGCTCTGTGCTGACAGCTCAGAGCCTGGAGCCAGCTTTGGATTCTGTCTGCCTCTCTCTCTGTCCCTACCCAGCTCATGCTCTGTCTCTGTCTCAAAACTAAATATATATATATATATATATATATATATATATATATTCCCAATTCCCTCCTGGAGCATCCAATCCATAAGATCTCAGGTAAGGGGGGAGGGTGCCTGGGTGGCTCAGTTGCTTAAGTGTCCACCTCTTGGTTTCAGCTCAGGTCATGATCTTACGAATCATGAGTTCTATCCCCTGCTTGGGATTCTCTATCTTCCTCTCTCTCAGCCCTCCCCCACTCGTGCTCTTTGTCTCGTTCTCTCTCAAAAATAAATAAATATATTTTAAAAAAAGATCTCATGGAAGGTCTGAGAATCTAAGACTTTTAACAAGTTCTCTAGCGATTCTTGTGATCATGCAAATAAGGGAAACAGTGCTCTGGAGAGCTATTTTCTTAGGGTGGATTTAGACTATTCTGGACCTACAAATTACAGCCTGTTCCCATTAGAGATCAGTAACCGAGGTCTGGAAAATGTGGAGAATCACCGCGTGCTATGCAAGAGCCTTAGAACAGGCACTGGGTGCTACCAGACAATGGGGCATTGCAACCAAAATGTGACCTTCCAGCAATACCACTTCTAGGAATTCATGCTGAGGGAATAGCTATGGTTATGCACAAAGCAGTCCTGTGCCAGAGGAGAAAGAAGTTGTCCAAATCTGCCTGTGTAATTAGTAAGAAGCACAGTCCTCACCGCACAGGGCTGGCCAGTGTGAGACAAAGCCACGAGGCAGGCCTCCTTCCACCCCCTTCTTCCTAATCTGTCCAGGCCAATGCCCCCACCCAGATGGCACGATTCCATCCTCTGTGCCTGTGACCCTTTCACTCACCCCGCTCATGGCATTTGCCTATGCAAAGCCCCAAACAGAAGAGGGGTGTGTGGCTGAGGCAAGGGGGGTACTTACTGGGAAACCCACTCAGTTTGGGTTGGCGGTGGGGCTGGTATCTAGAGCCTCCTGCTGTAGACTTTGATCTGCTGACTTTGTCCCATAGAGAGTCCCCTTCATGAGGGAGGTTGCCCCCTGCAATACGGTCCAAATGTGGAACAAAGGTCAAATGGGGAGTGGAGGTTAGGGAGGAGACCCCTGTCCCTGACCCAGACCTGGATTGTTAGTTTGTTTTTGTTCTCTCAGTTTTTCCCACTGTACCACACGGGCTCCCTGTTAAGCCACCCCAGTGATTTTTCATAGCTTCTTAAAGTGCCCTTTGGCCTGTAGGTCCCAGGAGTCATCTGGTCTTCCTCTCTGAAGCTTGTGGCCAGCTCAGCCCTGGGGTTCTCTCCCCAGTGTCCCTAGCCCCATGGCCTCCAAAGATGTAAGCACGTGACCTTCACTTTTTTGTGCCAACAGCCAGGACATCACCAAAATAATAAACAGGCAAGTTACAGTGCCCTAGAAAAGTCTTACATTCATGGTCCTCATCTGTGTTTCCTCAGTCCCTGGTTTAAACAAAGTCAGACGCCAGGCCCTTCTTTTTGCCCCAACACTTCTCAGATATTAATGTTCTAAAATTCACTCAAGTAACAGAACACCTGAAAGTCATGGGCTCCTTAAGGAAGCCGTGTTTACCGCTGTATCTAATTCCCTCACAGGAAAGGAGGGTAAGGATTCAGGCCTAGATGAGATGCAGGATTGCCTGGTGGTTAGTGCACAGGCAAAGCTTGGGTTGAATCTCACCTCCAATACTTACTAATTGTCAACCTTGGGAAAGCCACCCAATTTCTCAAAGCCTCTGAGCTATGTGGACTGAACTGTACCCCTTCTTCATTCATCTATTGAAGCCCTGGCCGCCAGTGTGGCTATATTTGAAGACAGGATCTTTAGGGAGGTAATTAAAGTTAAATGAGGTCATAAGGGTAGAGCCCTGATTCAATAAGACTGGTGTCCTTATAAGAGATCAGAGATAGCTCTCTCTATGCACGCAGAGAGCATAGGCCAGAAGTTGTCTGTCTGCAAGGCAGGAAGAGAACTCTCATCAGAAACCAACTCTGGGGGCGCCTGAGTGGCTCAGTTGGTTGAGCATCTGACTTTGGCTCAGGTCACGATCTCACAGTTTGTGGATTTGAGCCCTGTGTCAGGCTCTGTGCTGACAGCTCAGAGCCTGGAGCCTGCTTTGGATTCTGTGTCTCCCTCTCTCTCTGCCCCTCCCCCACTTGTGCTCTGTCTCTGTCTCTCTCTGTCTCTCTCAAAAATAAACATTAAAATTTTTTAAAAAAGAAAAAAGAAACCAACTCTGATGGCACACTGATCTTGGGTATTTAGCTTCCAGAACAGTGACAAAATAAATTTCTCTAGTTCAAGCCACCTCATCTGTGGTATTCTGTGATGGCAGCCTGATCTAATACACTCAGTTTCCTCTTCTGAAAAACAGGGATTAAACTAGCATTTGCATCATGAGGCTATTGTAAGAATCCAATAGGAAATACACATGCCTGCTTATTCAGTTTTCCTATAACATCTTTAGCACCTAAATAGTGCCTGGCAGATAATGAATGTTCAATAAATACTTATTCAGTGAATGAATACATCCATCCATAAAGGAAGCTGTCATACTAAATACATATGCATATTTCTGAGCTTTTCATTAACCTCTATTTCTGTGATCATTGATGACCAGTCACCAGGAAAGGACAGCAAGCATAAAGCGTTTAAGAAAAGTGCAAGGCTGGTCTCTCATTTTCAACTGGATCTGCCTATTAATGTCATATCTTCTGTGAGGTGGGAAAGGCCAGTCTGGATGATCCTTCGATGAGCTTCTGGGAGGAGGACGCATTGCAGGGAGCTGCAGTAGGCCTCTGAGCCCTGGTCTAGCCTTGTGGGCCTGAGGCCCTGGGGCAGAGGAGAGAGCCCTTCCTCCTGTGGAGCAGAAGGGCTGGAGACTGGGGAGCACAGCACGGGAAGGCAATGTGGGGGAGGTTATGGGAACCTCTGGGGCAACTTGGTCTAGGGTTAGAGGACACAGCAGGCCCACCTTCCTGGTGCTTGCGAGATGCAAATGATGAGAACAATAGGGCCTCTGTCCCCAGGCCATTTGTGGCAGAACCTCTGCTCAAGGGAGGCATTGCTGCTTCTGCTGGGCCATGGTGAGAGTTAGTTCTGGGGCAGCCCGAGGTGCACAGACCTGCCCACCCCTTGGGGCCCAGGAATCTTCCCAGGGAGAGGCATCCCAGCTGCACTGACTACCCCCTTATGCCCCTCTCTCTTTGCAGGACAAGCTCAGGGGGAGCAAGCCCCGGTGAGTACTCAGCTCCGCTCTTTCCTCTGCCTCCTCTCTGATCTCTACCTCGCTGCCCCTTTCCTGGGCACGGCCCTACCTGCCCAGTAAGACCATTCATGTACTTCTACCCCGCTGTGAGCGCTAGGGCTCCCCCACTACCAGCTTCACTGGGGCACCAACTCATCCAGCTGTGTACCCACCGGGCACTGGCTCTGCCCCCGGGACTGTTCTTCCTGCTGTCCCGATCGATCCCAGGCCAGTGCCACACAACTCCAGGGGGCGCCATTCACATAGTCATGGATGTGAATGTCCTGGGAATTGTGCAGTGTCTGGCTGACACAAACTCAAGGGCCTCTTGGGCAGAGTTGACTAGAGTCTGATTGCAGGTTGGGGCCACCCCTTCCATCTCCCAGATGTGGAGGTAAGTGACAGTGGGCAAGAGGGGCCCCCTGCAAGCAGAATGGGGTCCCCTGCAAGTACAGTCTCTTCTGAATGGCTCCGGACCCCTCCTGCCCATTGTAGTCCAGCACTACTAAGTCACCGGGGCCTAGCCTTTCCATCTGTCTTGCTCAGAATTTGGGGTGCATGGGGTAGGGGACTGTCATAGCTGGAACTTAGCTGGGAGGCCCCCTTATTTTCAAAACGCCTACCTCACTGGCCCTGCTGCAGTGTTGGAAAGGTTGGTCATGAATGGTTCCTTTGAGTTGAGTGAATCACTGAGGCCCTACTGTAAAAGTGCAGATGGTTTATTATATTGGGGACAGAGAGTAAGTCATTGTGGGGTGGGGGTGGGGGTGCTGGGAGATAAGGCCAGTCTCATCAGTCCCCTGTCCAGATTCCCCAGCTTGGAAAAAAGATGTCCCCAGCCCATGTCCTCTGCCTGCCTCTGGGACCTGGAGACACACAGTAAGTATAGCTGCTGAGACTAGAGGGGAGGGAGGTGGGACACAGCAGCTACCACTGGTCCTGCTCCTCTTCTAGCCCTTCCAGAAAGCCCAGGAGGAGGAGGAAGAGGAGGAAGATAAATATGAGCTGCCCCCCTGTGAGGCTCTACCCCTCAGTCTTGTCCCTGCCCACCTTCCTGGCACCGAGGAGGACTCTTTGTACTTGGGTAGGGGTTGGGAAGGTGAGGAAGGGAGTTGGGTGGTCAGGCAGGACAGAGGGTCCCCACAAGAAAAGAGGGTACAGACCTTGCCTCTTCTCCCTTTGTATGTGCTGGGCCATGGAAGGGGAGGGTTGGGGGTGAGGCCTCAGCTGGCAGTTGCTGAAGCCTCTGGGCTAGGCAGAGAGAGAGGATGGAGGAGAGGAGGAGGCAGGGGGGAGAAAGGCAGGAGGGAGAGTGGGAAGGGGAGAGCCTGGAGGGGCACTGTAACCAAGGCAACGGTGGGAAAGCAGGAGGCCCCACAGGGTCCCTGGGGCCTCCTCTGAGATCCCGCGCACTTCTGGAGCCAGGGTAGGGATGCCAGGAGAGCCGGGGCTGCCACTGGCATCCCACCCCCAGGGCTCCTTGACTCGGTGGGGGTAGGAAAACTGGCTGCCTCCAGTTGCCATGGAGATGGGGCTGTGGGGAAGCCAGTGAGGGGGAGGGGGAGGAGGAAATAAAGGCTAGGTAGGGGGTGGGAGGAAAACAGGAACCTGTGTGGGAGGAACCCACGCACCCACAATGCTTGGGGCCTTTTCCAGATCACCCTGGCCCCCCGGGCCCATGCAAGTCACCGCCACCGCCACCGCGACCGCAGCCCCAGCCCACAACGGTGAATAACACCCCCTCAAGTGCCTCCTTCCCCCCGCCCCCCCACCTCACCCCAGGCTACCATTTCCCAGTGAGTAAATCTAAGAGGCAACTCATCCGCAAGATTCCCCCACATCTGCATTCTGGAAGTCCCTGAAAAATTAGATGTGTCAGAAGCAGATCCCTGTTACCAGCGGCTGCTCCCTTCCCCTCCCCCTTCCCGGTCATTCCCCCCACCCCCACCAGTCAGCGTCCAGGGACTCACCCTTCCGGTGGAGCTGGGAGGGCTGGAAGGCCAGGCTGCCCCTCCCTGGACCCTGGAGCCTGAGGACCCCTCCCTGCCTAGAGAGTGAAGAAATCCCTCACTTGGCTGCCATCACGGCCAGCTGGAAAGGCCCACTGGGCTTGAGAAAAGCTTATGGGCTTGGAAGTTACCACTTTCATCATATATTTTATTGGAATAAAAAGAAAAAAAAACAGGGAGAGATTCACAACAAAGAGCACAAAGCAGAGGCAAAGAGTTACCTCTGTACATGAGTTCTTGTACTGCAGTGGTTTTAAGGCCGCGCAGATATACTTAACCCCACTGCATCCCACCCCACCATGTTGCCCTTCCCATGCCCCAGTTCCTCTCCCTTCTCCCACCCCTAACCCTGCTCTCCCTCCCGTCCCATTGTGCCCACAGCTGAAGGCAATACTGAGCCTGCAGGAGGCTAGGAAGCAGGGACAGCCCTTTGGGAAGCAAGGTAATGAGGACTTCCTATCTCTTTTAGAGGCCCACTCACTCCCTACCCTGAGATGAGGCGTCCTGGCCCCCTCAGGGCAGACTAGCGTTCGGGTTACTTGGGCTCATGCTTTGCCTGGTCACTGCACTCCTCCAGCTGTTCCTCATTTTTACCTGAGGAAAAATTCCCCATCCCCACTAAGGCTGGCAGTTCAGGAGGACCCTAAGGTCTGGAGACCAGAAATGCTTTGGCTGAGATCCCAAAAAAGCAGAGTCCCCGACTTCCAGGTGCTGTTCTGCACCTGCTGTGCTTTCTGGGTCTGGCAAGGGACACTCCAGGATGAAGAGATCTGAGGGCAGCTTCCCCTGCCTGGGGGACCCTCACTATTGAAACACATCTGAGTGTCATGTCCCTGTCGAAGTGGCTCTTTGGCCACCGGTCTCTGACCCCATCCATGTCATTATTGCTACCACTGTCCAGAGACTTTGCCTGTGATAAGTGTCCTGAGGCCTGTGAACCCAGAACCCTGGGATATCAGGACAGTGAGGGACCTCAGTCAGCACATTTTTGTCTGAAGATGGCCCAAGAAGAGCAGTCTCCTGCCTAAGGTCAAACAGCTAACTTGAGGCACGTTCACATTTACTGTGCTCAGTGGTTGGTAAACCTTCGTGACCTTGAGGGTGGTTTCGACTTGGGGAACAGCCCGAAGTCGTTTGGAGCAAGCCTGGCAAATCATTTGGGAGGTCAAGCCAGGCAGCACCACCGGGGGGTGTGAAGTAGGGTGATCGGAGCTTAGGGTGGCTTTCTCCTGGAGCTTCAAAGCTGACTCTGAGAATCCCTTCAGATGAGTTCCAAAGATACTCCATCCTTCCAGCCTAAGTTTCACTGAATTCTTTTCTCCCTGTGCTCATGACTGGTGGTTTCTCCTTTACCTCCAGAGTTGGCTACACCGGCCAGAATGGTGAGTGACCCCTCTTTCAGTCCCCACTCATCCTCTAGGGTTCTGGCTAGGAAGTTGGCAAAGTTGGGGTAGGGGGCCTTGGGAGGGCCAGGAAATAGCCCTAAAACCAAGGGTAAAGGTCCAGAGCAGAGTCGCTCCTGTTTGCCACAGGCCCCTGACAAGGTGTAAGCCAGCTGTCGTATGCCGCCCAAGGCTACTGGGGAAGCCTGGCCTCTGGGCTCCTCCTGGACACCCACATTCTATGAGAGCTGGGGCCTATAAGCACCTCTGAAGGGGAAGGTGCTCGTGGGTGCCCCCTCCCAGGCAAAGGAGCAACTTTAATCATTCTAGCTAGCTCTCAGAAAGAGGTCCAGCTTGTGGTGGTGGGGGGGGGGGGAGGTGCCCATAGCCCCCCCACCCCAAGTGATGGCTTCACCCTCCCTCCCATTTGCTGGTCAAACTCTTAGGTGCCAAGCCCTCCAAAGAAATCTGATGAGAACCTCTACCTGGAATGTGAGCCCAGTCCAGGTGAACACCTCCCTCTACCCCAGATCCATCTTGCCTGAAGCCCTCAGCTGCTCACAACAGGACACATTCTGGCTCTGTCTTCTTCCCTTGTCTTCCCCACTGCCCCACCAATACACATGTGCTTTTGGACACCCACATGGACACCCACACTTCGGCCTTTGGTCCAGGTTGACCCCTACTGTGCATACTAGAGGGGGAACCCCCTTAAAGCAAGGGTTGCATGGGCTTCCCCACTGGTTGGAAGGACTCCCTGAGAGCCCAGGCTGCTGAGAGACAGCAGGCCTGCAGGCATCTGTACCCCTCCCTGGTCAGTGTGGATTTCCTTGCCTGGTACCCAGTCTCCAGCCCAGCCTGCTTTCACTGTTTTAGTCCTGGCTTTGACTCGAACTCTGAGCTCTCAAGTCCTGATGCCCCCAGACCCTCTTCCAAGGACATCAGTGGTGCCCAGGTGAGTGCCCACCAGGGATGTGTGTGTGTACATGAGAGATGGCCAACTCAAGCTTCCCCAGCTCTGGCCCTGGGATCTCTGGGTTCACTGGGTTCTTTCTCTTAAAGAAGATAAAATCCTGAGCTTTCTTCCCCAACTTGCTCCCCACAGGTCCACCGTAGCCCCCCAGGAAGCTTGGAATGTAAGAGGCTAGTAGCCAGGGGAGAAGTAACCTGGGGCGGGGGGAGCTCAGGGAGGGACTACAGGCCCAGGGGGTGGGCCTACAGGACTGAGACTTTCTGACCAGCCCTCCTGTGTCCCAGGGAGCCGCGAACGACACTTCTAAAGGTGAGTAGAGGCGTCTTCAGCATGAACCCCAGGCAGTCCTTCCAAGGCCCACCTTTCCAGCCTCTCATGCCCCACTTGGCTGTGGGAGTCCTCACAGCTCTGACTTCAGCTGGGAGCAGGCCTGAGGGGATCCCACTGTGCATTTGCCAGGGTCTGCACCAAAGCAGGAAGCTCCTAGCCTATACCTCAAGATCATCCCTCATTTGGAGGTCACTCGTGGCCTAGCTGGTAGGTCCTACCAGAGCCCAAGACGTGGAGAGGAGGGATGAAGCACCGGGTGCTCTGCTTGGGGCTTCAGGCCTATGTGCACTGCCCTCTAACCTCGCCCACCTCTGCAGCTGGGCCCAAAGCCTTCTTTGCCTAATCCCCAACCAGCCTCAGCTCTACAATCTGCTTCTTCCAGCAGGAAGGAGATCCTCTCTTTCCTGCATAGCACCCACCCGGAGCACCTCAGCTGCCGAGGTGAGGAGGGGCAGGGAGAAGGCTCTGGAGGAGGCCTGCAGGGCCTCTTGGCGGCAGGTGGGGTGGGTGCGGCTCACCATTGTGAGGATCACGTTTTGAACATGTGTGTGCAGCACCCTGCTGGGCACCACACACAGACACATCTCTGTTCTGCTTGTGCAGACTCAGTCTAGGGAACTGAGATGTGAACACGACCGCAGGGCAGGGTTCTCTGCTCCCCAGCCCCTCTCCACTGTCGTGGCACATCTGTGAATGGCTGCTTGTGTGTGTATACAGGACAGCAGCCTTCTGGGTCAGCCTTGGTACTCAGGGAACTGTGACCGCCATGCTGTTGAGAGTGCCCTGCTCCAATTCCGAAAGGTGGGCAACTGCAGCTCCCCTGGGCTTTCTCGGAAACCCTTCTGCTCACCAGCTGTGGCTGGCTGAGCAGGTGGGGATGGGAGGGCAAGGGGGGTGCTGGCCATTTGCGGGCCAGGGCTGCAGGCAGACAGTTGGGAGACGAGGTTGATGGATGGGGTCTCCTCCACAGGATGGGGCCTACACTGTGCGCCCCAGCTCAGAGCCTCATGGCTCACAGCCCCTTACCCTGGCAGTGCTTCTCCATGGCCGGGTCTTCAACATTCCCATCCGGCGGCTGGATGGTGGGAGCCACTATGCCCTGGGCCGGGAGGGCAGGAACCACGAGGAGGTGGGTGCTGGAGGAGGATGGGGGCTACAAAGCAAGGAGGGCACAGCACAGTCACATGCTGGGCCCTGCCAGGAGCATTTGCCCAGGGGAAAACCCACATTTTGCATTTTTTTTCTGGATTGGGTGGAAATGAGAGTGGCCAGTGACTTGAATTCCTTCCCAGAGGTCTGCCTTCCTCTGGGGGAGGCACCCCTCTTGTAGGGCTCCATCTGCCCAAGGCCCGGTGGGGGGGCATTGGGCCTGCCATGAACCCAGTTAGGAGGAGGGCAGGGCCCGGGTAGTCCAGGTTCCTGCCCATCCCAAGGACTTAACTTTGTGCCTGGCACTTGCGGAGGCTTACGTGCTGGAGGACCTGGGCAGAGGCATGGCCCCAAAGTTATTTCTACCCGGCCTGGGAAATATCAGCCTGGCTAACAACATGACCATGGGTGCAGTTGCAAGAAAGTTGTGCGGGGCCTGGAACCGGGCAGCAGAACGGCAGTGGAGCTTCATGGGGCAAACAAGAAGGAAAGTATTTAGAAAAATGTCAACAAACCCCCTCCCCAGAGCCCCTCAGTTCCTTCAGGAAGTTTCTCCCAGCATGAGGCTCAGGGGACTAACTGATGCCCCTCATTCCTGTCCAGCTGTTCTCCTCCGTGGCTGCCATGGTCCGGCACTACACACAGCACCCGCTGCCCCTTGTGGACAGACACAGCGGTAGCCATCAGCTCACCTGCCTGCTCTTCCCCACCAAGCCCTGACGCCATGGCGGACTGTACACAGCCACCTCTGGCCCCCCATAGTTTGCTCCTTGCCGGGGCCATCCTGGGCTGTCTCGCTCTAGCCTCTCCCAAGTCTCCACCCTTCCAGACCCTCCCCATCCCCTTGCCCCAGTACCTGCAGGCCTAGATGAGAGGCTTTGGGAAAGGTTGCCCAGAGGCAGCAAGAGCCCCTGAGACCCCACCCCATGTTCACCTGGAGCCTAGCACTGCCCTGCCCTGCTGCATCTCCAAGGATTGGAAGCAGGCATCACGCAGTGTCCCCATTCCCAGGCCCCAGGCATGGCTGTGTCTGCACTGCACTAGAGCCTCCCAAACTGCTTTGAATGAAAGCCTTCCTGGGGAAGCTGAGCCTCAGGGAAACAGCCCGGGGTACTGCTTGGACACAAAGAGAATCCTTTCACATTCTTTCGGGGACTTAACACAGGGCTGGCATCTTTGCTTACACTGTACATGGTCCGCTTTCAATAAATATTTGTTGAATGAATTCTTGAATCTGCTGAGTGAAGCAGAGGCAGCCTCTGTGAAGCCTCCATGAGGTTTCAAGGTTCTTAAGTGTCCCAGGGCACAGACTGGGCCCGAGAGTGATGGAGCCGTGGTGGCCAGGCCAGGGCAAGAAGGGCCAGCCCCGTTTCTGCCCCTGATTGGGTCTTTTGCCTTTAGCCGGTCAGTGGAGGCCAGCCCGGGGTGGCTGATTTTTGTTTTATTTTGTTTGTGGAGGTCAGAGTGGAGAAGGGGTAGGAAACGCTTGGCGCTGTCTCTGCCGCCCCATTAAATGATGAGCACGGACTTAGTTAAGTACTTGTCCACCACTATTTGCCGTATCGTGTTCCCCCAGGGAGGAATGAGCCTGACTTTGCTCACTCGGTGTTGTCTAGAGTAGGGGAAACAGGAGTACCCCAGGAAGCAAATGGGTAATTGACATGTCAGTGCTAAGATCAAAAGCTACGGAAAGCCCAAGGGTGGAGTTCAGAGAAGGCAAGAGGCCGAGTGCAAAGCCGCCTGCGTGCCTGGCGGGAAGGTCGGCCGTCGCTCAGGGACCCTGGAGGGTCCGAGAATGACGCGCGGCCCGCAGGCGGGCGGGGCGGAGGCAGCGCTGGGCTGGGGGCGCCGCCGGGCCCTGGCGCAGCGCCCGGAACACCCCGTGCCGGAAGCGCCATGTGACCGTGACTGCGCAGAAGCCGTGAGCGCCGCGAAACAAAGGGCGTCTCTAAGGCCGCCTGGCGCTCAGGCTGGCACGGAGGGCCGGACCTCCTACCCCCCGGCCGGGCCCCCGGACTCTGGCGGGCAGGGAGGCCTCGGATCGCGCCCAGGCCCTGGCGGGAGCGCGGGGAGATGGCAGAGGAGTGCCCCGGGGCACCGTGAGATGCAAGTGCGATATCGGGGCCAAGGTCGTGGGGCGTTGGCGGTTTTCTCCGTCACTGCCGGTGACAGATTACCCGCTCCTTAATGTCTGTAACAGAGGCGGCGATAATTGTCCCTACGCAATTATCCTAGGGGGAGGAGGCTTAGGTAAGGCGCTCTCTGGAAAGCGGGGAGGACAGTGCAGGCGTCCCCTGGTGGGGAGGGCCATAACGCCTCTCTCCCAGACGAACACACACGGGAGTTCGGGTCAGTGACTGCCACTTTCAAGTCCCAGCAGGGATGTAGTTTCTGGCCAGGCCACCTGGAAGAGGAGCAGCATGTGGCAGGTGGCACAGGGCCAGGTGAGGGTGGGCACAGCTGTGTGATGTGGGGAGGGGATTAGCAGCTGGAGACGCCCGCAGAAGCAGGGGGACAGGAGGTCCAAGGACGGCTTCCCTGGCTTTGTTAGTCAGCCCTGGCTCCCTCTGGGCCTTCCCCTACCTGACCAGGTGGGAACTCAGGGGCTGGAGAGGGTGGAGAGCCCAACTTCCGGGTGGGCCTTAAGGTACAATCAGATTCTGGCATCTCCCACCAGATTCTCAGCTTTGACTTTTCTTGAGGAGCTCTCTCCCCTAGGGCCGGCTTTTTCTAGCCCTGAATTCGCCTAGCCCCAAAGCCAGCTGGCCCATGGGGGTAGCAGAGACCACAGCACAGAGCTCTTGAGTTGGTGACCTGACAGAGACTCTGCTTGGTTCCAGTTAGAAAACTAACTTTCAGGAACTAGCCTCACCCCTTCCCTCCCTGGGGAAAAAGAGAGGCGGTTCAGTCCAAGCAGTGGAAACAGCCTGTGATGAGGGCCATTGAGGGCCAAAAAGGAGCTTGGTCTAGAGAGTGACTCAGTTTAGCTAGTACCTCCTCACCCTGCACGTCACACGTGGATGTCCCCTGTTCCAGGAAGCCTTCCCAGATCCCCAAACCTGGGCTCAGGCATTTAGGACACCTTCTAGCAACTGCCTTTTCACTCCCAGGAAAGGACCAAGCTACTACTGCCCATTATTGTGTATTCAGGACCTGGAATACAATAGATGCCAAAATCTGTTGAGAGTCGCTGAATAGGTCAAGTCTACCCTCAATTCCTCTAAAGCTGTTTGTTAATATTCCTTAATCAGATCTTCCTTTGTGAGAGAAAAGTCCAACCTAGTTCTGTCCAGTAGAACTTTCTGTGGTGATAGGAACATTCTAGATCTACATTGTCCAGTACGGTAGCCACAAGCACAAGAGGTTATTGAGCACTTGAAAAGTGACTAGTGTGACTGGGGAACTGAATTTTTAACTATAATTCAATAAATTTTAATTCATTTAAATGTAAATAGCCTCATATGGTTTGTTGCTATCCTGGTGTTGCATGTATTTTGCATTCCGGAGTGTTAGGGGCAGTGATAAAAGAGAACGTTGGAGAAGTTGGTGTGTGGGGGAGAGTGGTGGTCCAGGGGAGCCTGAGAAGCCTCCATAATGAATGTGGGCAAAGGGAAGCCATCGAGATTCAGAGCAAGGGTGGGTGCAGGAGGGGTAGTATTTCAGGAGGGTCTCTCTAGCTGTGAAGTGCTGAGTGGTTTGGAGAGGCAGCACAGGGGTAGGGAGAATAATCAGGGCCTGCAGATATTTCTGTGACTTAGGTGAGAGGTGACATCCTTTTGTTTTTTGCCATGCCAGTGTCCATCCATACCCCATCCCATTTCTTCTCACCTAACAGGCCAGACTCTAGAAATTTCCAGGCAGAGTCACTAACTGGGGGACCAAGTCTGGGAGAAATACCATTTGGTATCCATTTGGTGAAGAAGCCCATGTATTACCACGAGCGGTTTGCCTGTCTCCATCTGCCATGAAGGGCCTGTAGGACAGGGGACAAAGGAAGTATGCAGCCAGGAAATGCATGAAAGTCGTGGCTACCCACCCTGGCAAGACCACACCTGCTGGGGCTGGGAATGTGCTCTCTGCCACCATTCAGCAAGCTTTCAGCTTTGGTTTCTAAAGCAGCGACCTGACCTTGGGCAAAAAACATGGGCTCTGTAGTCTAAAGGACCCAAGTTTGCACATGGCTCAGTTACTCATGGCCTGTGTGACCTTAACTTCTGTCTCTTTTACTTTTAAAATGAGGCTAGGGGTGCCCATGGTTTAGTTGGTTCAGTGTGTCTGCCTCTTGACTTTGCCTCAGGTCATCTCACCATTGGTGAGCCCTGCATCAGGCTCTGCCCTGACAGCCTGGCATCTCGTAGCGGGCTTGGGATTCTCTCTCCCTCTCTCTCTGCTGCTCCAGTGAGTATGCATGCTCTCTGTCTCTCTCAAAATAAATAAACTTAAAAAAAAAAAAAATTTAAAATGAAGCTAATAATATCCACTTCTTAGGGTTACTGTGAGAATGAGAAATAATGTATGTAATATATACTTAGCTTAATGCAGAGCCTGACATGTAGTGCAGCCAAATGATTGGTACCTAATAATCCTGTGAATAGGCCAAGCCTGGTTCTGGTCCCACTTACATGATCCCTTTTCTTTTTTTTCTTTTTCTTTTTAATTTTTTTAAATGTTTTTATTTTATTTTTGAGAGAGAGAGACAGAGAGACAGAGAGACAGAGTGCAAGCAGCGGAGGGCACACACAGAATCTAAAACAGTCTCCAGGCTCTGAGCCATCAGCACAGGGCCTGACGCTAGCTCGCACCCATGAACCACAGGATCATGACCTGAGCCAAAGTATGACGCTTAAACGACAGCAACCCAGGCGCCCCAGCATGATCCCTTTTCATGGGCTCTTTCTTTCTTTCTTTCTTCTTTTTCTTTCTTTCTTTCTTTCTTTCTTTCTTTCTTTCTTTCTTATCAGAGGTTTTTTTGTTTTGTTTTTTAATGTTTATTTTTGAGAGAGAGAGAGAAACAAAGCATGAATGGGGGAGGAGCAGAGAGAGAGGGAGACACAGAATCCGAAGCAGGCTCCAGGCTCCGAGCCGTCAGCACAGAGCCTGACACAGGGCTTGAACTCATGAACCGTGAGATCATGACCTGAGCCAAAGTCAGACGCTTAACTGACTGAGCCACCCAGGCACTCTAACAGGCTCTTTCAGACTTGGGCTTCCCCAACACACACACACACACACACACACACACACACACACACGCATAAACACACACACATACGTGCAACCTTTAGGTATTGTAGGTACTATGATTATTGTTTTGTCTGCCCACCTGGCTTTCCCATCCCCCCTCCTCCTGGTAATGCCATCTAGTTCCCTCACCATAGGACCAGGCATGTGACCTAGGTCTGGCTAGGACCAAAGCAGGCCCAATCAAAGCCTTCTCTGAGATAGATATATTGATGTTGAGAGAGAGAGAAGCCCTTTTTCTAAGCCTGAGTTTGGGCTGCAAATGGCTGGCGTCCCCACCACATGGACAGAACCTATCTGCAAAAGTTAGGCAAAGACAAAGAGCAAGTATCTTGGAGACACTGGGTTCTGCCCCAAGGTCACAGCTTTTGCTATTGTGTCCCTCCCAGCTATGTGAGCTAGAAACCCTTTTTGGTTTAAGCTGGTGGGAGTATGGCTTCTGATATTTGTAAAGAAGACTCCTGCCTGCCACAGGCACTTGTGTCCTTGAAGTTTGGGGGCATCAGAGGTTTTTCTGAGCAGTTAGTTGTAAAACCAGAGTTTAGACTTGTCCGACAGGCTCTAGATCTACCATAAATTATGTCACACATCCCACACATCAATCACAAGTATTTACAGAGTGCATATTATATGGCAGGCAACAAACTAGCATCTCGTTCTCCCTCCACAGCTACTAAAGGACTTCTTCTCCCCACTTTCACTCCCAATCTCTAAAGATCCTTGAGTTAAGAGGACATGAAAAACAGCTGTCTCCACCAGTCTGGGAGAACACATTCACCGTCTTTCCAGAATCAATACTCCCAGAATCCTCCTCATGTGCCAAAGATGTGAGAGGAACCAGCTAGCTACCTACCTATTTACCTACCTACCTACCTACCTACCGTGGTCTGCTCAGCATGGAGTTAAGTCCGATTCCTGGTCCAGAGCCCTGTGACAGAGTTTCTGCCTGCACCCTACTCTGAGCGACAGGTTTCTGCTTCCTTTACAGCTGCAGTGACCATTTATAGGGATACTGAGGTCGTTTTAAAAGTGTTTTTTTTTTTTTTAAATCTAGATTGACCCCAGATGTCTCCTTTGTTTAGTTTGCAAGTCTTGTTGAAGAGACAGAGGGATGTTGGGAACAGAAGGACTTCAGGACAGTGGTTTCCAAATCTGGTCCTCAGAACACCCATGGACCATGATGATGACATCACCAGTTGTTGACAAAAAAGGAGAAAAACGCAATTCCCAGAATGAGCTCTTCCTGAAGCAAAATTATTCCATTTAAAGGACCATCTTTGCCTGGGTGGCGCAGTCGGTTAAGCCTCCGACTTCAGCCAGGTCACGATCTCGCGGTCCGTGAGTTCGAGCCCCGCGTCGGGCTCTGGGCTGATGGCTCAGAGCCTGGAGCCTGTTTCCGATTCTGTGTCTCCCTCGCTCTCTGCCCCTCCCCCGTTCATGCTCTGTCTCTCTCTGTCCCAAAAATAAATAAAAAACATTGAAAAAAAAAAAATTTAAAGGACCATCTTTTATTTATTTATTTATTTTTTTTTAAATTTTTTTTTTCAACGTTTTTTATTTATTTTTGGGACAGAGAGAGACAGAACATGAATGGGGGAGGGGCAGAGAGAGAGGGAGACACAGAATCGGAAACAGGCTCCAGGCTCCGAGCCATCAGCCCAGAGCCTGACGCGGGGCTCGAACTCACAGACCGCGAGATCGTGACCTGGCTGAAGTCGGACGCCCAACCGACTGCGCCACCCAGGCGCCCCAAGGACCATCTTTTAAAGGGAAATCAAGTTCTTCCTCCTTTTTTGGTATTAAATTATACTTTCTTTTAGGTCACTTGATTTTGCTAGGCCCCATCTTTAAAATGGAGTCGGAAAAAGGAACGCCTGGGTGGCTCAGTCAGCTAAGTGTCCGGCTTCGGCCCAGGTCATGATCTCACGGTTTGTAAGTTCAAACCCTGCATCAGTCTCTCTGCTGTCAGCACAGAGCCCATTTGGATCCTCTGTCCCCCCCACCCCCCGCCCCTTCCCCAGCCACGCGTACGCACTCTCCTATCTCTCTCAAAAAAATTAAACAATTAATGAAGTAAAATGGAATAGGAAAGGCAGGGAAAAATAAAATAAAATGCAATAGGAGGGGCAGGGTGCTTGGCTTAAGTAACCTCCAAGGGCCTTTCCAACCTCGATATCTTCAGGGCCTGGGGCTAATTGCATGCTGCCTGGGACTGTGTGTCTTTCACAGCCTGGCCTACCTCCTTCTATGCTCTCTACTTCTCTACCCCCCCAATCCCCTCCAGTCCTCCCTGCTCAGCCTCACAAGGTTTGCCCTCTCAGCTGAGATCTCTTACGCGCTCCTTGCAGAGAAGCACCCCCTCCACAGAGCGTTTTGGATTAAATGAAAACCCAGGAGATATAGCTTATAAAAGGCAAATGTAGGTTTGGAATAGTCTAATGTTTGTCCTGAGATAATGAGTGGATCAGCCCAGTCTCCATTAAAGCCTGGAAGTTAGGGCAGAGGGTCTGAGACCAGGAGCGAAAACCCAAGAACAAACACCGAGGCAGGGGCTGCATGGAGGGGAGAGAACTGAAAGAGAAAGTTCTAGCAGAAGAATGCTGTCATGGACTCCTACAGCACCTGAGCTGGGGAACCATCTTATCCATCTTGTCCTGTCTCCTCATGTTGCAGATGAGGAAATTAAGGCCCAGGAAGGGGACAGGAGTCTGTGATTGGTTGGGGGTGGGGGTGTGTACATTTTTTCTCTAGCAGCACAAGTCTGGGTAAGGCCTGGACATGGGGACCAGCTGAGGAAGACTTGGAAACTGAGTCCAGGAGAAGCTGGAAGCACTAGGTTAGGGCTGACCCAGGCCTCCCATGAACCCCTGTGTCCCTGCCCCCCAGTCTGCCTTCTCTGCTCTAGCCCTCCAGGGTCTCCTTTCCTTTGCCCATTGTTCTCAACTCAGCTCTCAGGACATCACAGATAGCAGGCCCGGTGTGCTTGGAGCAGGACACTGGCAAGAGGGAGCGCTGGCAGTAGAGTGAGGAGGACTGATAGGTGCCTTCCAGAATCCCCAGAAACTCCACATGCCCCTTTGAGAAGCTCCAGGCAGAAGGGAGCTGGTATGGCACTGACACTGAGAACATGCACTGTTGTGCCCCAGGAGGAGTCAGGGACACAGGAGCTGCGGGGCAGTTCTCACCGATTCTATAAATCCCACACACTGGGGAGAATAACGGAAGGGGAATCCCTCTGTGAACCACTTGTCACATTCAACCCTGAGGTGAATCATTAATAAATCAAGGGTGAGATGAAAGGCTACAATGAAAGTCTCCATGATACACATCTGGCCCACATCTGTAGCACCTGCTGCTATTGGTAGAGGGTCATTTTTAGTGGTAAAGTGGTGATATCAGGGGGCACCTGGGTGGCTCAGTCAGTTGAGCATCTGACTTCGGCTCAGGTCATGATCTCTTGGTTCGTGAGTTCGAGCCCCGCATCGGGCTCTGTGCTGACAGCTTGGAGCCTGGAGCCTGCTTTGGATTCTGTGTCTCCCTCTCTCTCTGCTCCTCCCTTGCTCATGCTCTGTCTCTCTCTCAAAGATAAAGATTGGGGCGCCTGGGTGGCTCAGTCGGTTAAGCAGCCGACTTCAGCTCGGGTCATGATCTCACGGTCCGTGAGTTCGAGCCCCGCGTCGGGCTCTGTGCTGACAGCTCAGAGCCTGGAGCCTGTTTCAGATTCTGTGTCTCCCTCTCTCTGACCCTCCCCCGTTCATGCTCTGTCTCTCTCTGTCTCAAAAATAAATAAACGTTAAAAAAAAAATTTTTTTTTAAATAAATAAATAAAGATTAAAAAAAATTTTTTTTAAGTGGTGATATCAGGGGCCAGAGAGGAACCAGCTCCAAAGTCCCCACATTTACCTGGGAGATACCGCCAACTTTAGGAAGGCTTCCAGCAAGGAGACCTTGGGCAGGCTGGGTGACCTCCCAGGGCCCTCAGCTGTGCCTGTCCTTGATCACACAGGCCATATGCTGCCCAGGAAGCTGGGAATTGGGGCAGCTGGCTGACCTGGAAATGGAGAGTCTGTGGAGCCCCGGGCTTGCCAGCTCCTCCTTGCCACCCTCTCCCCAAGAGCAAGAAGCAAGGTTAGGAGGCTCCTGGGAGCTTCCTGCCTAATTCCCAGGGCCTGGCAGCCAGCTGTGCAGCTGATGCAAGGCCAGAGGTGGGTGAGCTCAGCCTGCCTCCAGGACATGGAGCTTCTTGTACCCCTCCGCACTCTAAAAAACATACCCATTCACTCCCTTCTGCCTTGGCCTACTGGGTCTGTAGTTCCATTCCTTCTGGAAGCAGAGCAGGGTCACTTGAAGATCTGGGAGCAGTTGCTGCATGGAGCTGGGGTAGTGCTGAGCATTTCTGAGTCAGTCCAGCTCCCCTGCAAGGGCAGCCTGTGAACAGAGCTGGGCCCTAGAGCCCCGCTCCCAGGGGACCTGTTCAAAGAGGGCCTGGGCACCTGTTGGCCCTCAGGTTCTGTCAAACACTGGCCCAATTGCCCTCCTTGGGGAGGTCAGACCCTCTTATCCTGTTAGAGGGTAGACTTACCCCCACCGGCCCTCACCCTCACTTTCGATGCCCAGGCTGAAGGTAGGAATGCCAAGGCTACCCTCCTGAGTCATCATCAGCTCAAGACGAAGATTCATTCAGCATCAGTTTACTAAGAGCTCAGTGATATAACAGGACGTGTAATAACAACACGGATAATGTGTGCCACATTTTACAAAGTGCTTTCATGATTAATTAGTACTTCAAGGGATGGTGCCGTGATGTAGGGAAGCCCCAGACGAAGCAGCTAAGGCCCAGAGAGTTCTCCTGGCAGAACCAGGAGTCATGTCCACAGGGTCTTCCCGTGTCCTCACGCTGCCTTCATTCTGACCCCCAGGCACACATCTGAGCAACAGGCAGCCTTCCGCAAGCAGACTGGGTCACTGGGACCCCGCCGAGGCTGACAAACTTTTCTCAGGGGTGCCGGGGATCCGGTGGAGGAGGCTGGGAGGACAAGTTGTGGATTTGGGGGCGGGGTACGCCGGGAGCCATGCCTGTCTGAGAAGGTTTGGAGACATTCTGGGAGCACAGAGATGGGAGGAGGGTGCTCGGAGCATTCACGTGGCAGCCCCTGTGTGTCAGCTGCTCCCACAGACCAAGGCTCACAGGCCACACCAACCTCAGGCTGCCACCAGCTGGGTTGGGGTCGCTGCCTGGGGGTTGAAGCAGGCTTCAGGACCGGCCCCTGCATTCTGGCTCAGGACCCGTGAGAGTGGCCACTGCTGGCCTCCCTGTCCATGCCAGGGTTGAACGAGGCCTTCCTTGTCATCTACCTCCATGCTATTTGGGCCTGACCTTTGCCCTCAGCCGTGCCTCAGCCATACGCACATCCTCATGACCCTTGCCCACCTTTCCAGCACTGCTTGTCGCTGATGAAACTTGTGAGGCTGCTGAGCTCAGGCCCCCCGGGCTTGCAGGCCGGTGAGCACACGGTGCCCTGCGCCAGAGGGGACGGCCTGTGCCGACTGCGCCCCCCCAACCCCGACTCCACCAGGCTCCCAGGCCTGGTGGAAAGCTCTGTGCCAGAGCTGGAGGCAAAGAGAGAGGCAAGTGTGCCCTTCTCATTGGAAGGACGCGGACATGAGACACCCGGGTCCAGCTGCCACACCAGGCCCGGCCTGCAGGGCACTCCAAGCCCTTAGGTCTGCTCTCATCTCCCTTCACCGGCCCCTCAAGCTCAGAAAAAGGGTATCTGAGGGAGGAAACCCAACGCAAAGCCAGCTCCTGGCTCTGTCCCAACCTCGAACCGATTCCCAGAACCACTTTTCAGTTGGAATTATATTTATTGTTAGATATTATAATCACAGGTCATTCAATTAAAAAGCCATGAAGGAGTATTTAGTACAGAGAAAGATGGTGTCCCTCCCGTACCTTTTGCTCAGCTGCTCTGTTCTCCTCTCCAGAGAAAAGCAGTGTTACTGGTTTCTTGTGTATCTTTCCAGAGATAAGCTAGATTAACCACGGGATTTTTATTATCAGAGCTTGCACAGCAAGGTCACATCTTGCTCAACTTTTCTGCCTGAGATGAGGAAGGATAAACTCCCCTGCTTCGAACATTCCCTGAGAATGGACAGGAAGTGACCAGAGATTAACCTCCCCGACAGGCCCACGGTCCGGGTTCTCTCCCCTCCACTACCCTCCACCTGTTACTTTGCCAGATGCCCAAGGCGAGAGTGAAGGACAGATGGCACTGGCCTCGTTTCTTAGGGAAGCTGAGGAGCCAAGATGTTAAGAAGCCTTGAGGTCTCACGCTTCAGGCTAGAGCACCCTGGTTTTCCCATGACATTCCCTTCACCTTCTAAATGACCCTGAGTTCTTAAATATCTTTTTACCCCAGCCAGACTACGGACATTTCAAGGGCAGGGTCAAGGACCCTTCTGCCACCCTCTCAGAGCTGGACTCTGAGCTGGGCCCTGTGGGGCACCCCAGCAGTGGTAAACAACGTTGGCTGGATCAAATGAGAGAAGCAGGGGACATGCTCTCCTTCCAGGGGCATCCCGCGACCCTGAAGTTTGCTACCTAGACGCACGCACATCCCTGACCACCAAACTCCCTGAGCCACAGGCCTGTGCCTTATTAGTTCTTTTCTTGCGTAGTTGGCTCAGTTAATGGCCCTTCTCAGAAGGCCAAGGCCGTGGGTTGGCTCCTCAGGGGTGGAATCATCCTGTGGCGAAACATTCTGTTCCTTGCCCGTGAACTATATAGAGTGTTGCAAATTACAACTGGATGACAAAAAGAGATTGTCCCTCCATGAAATGCAAAGTGTACAGTTGTCTAGCTGAAGGGGGTGACCTCCTTTGTGATCCCCACCTCCTCCCCACCCCCCACCCCCACTATGATCCCTGGGGTTACTCTGGGGTGAGCCCTGGTGCATCCTCCTGTTCTGTCTTATATGTAAAGTCTCACTTCAGTAAAGCAGGTCTCTCTGAAGGTTGTAATGTGCCCAGAATGATTAGGCTCTGAGGAAACAGAGTAATAAGAAGGGACAGTGGCTTCAAAAAGTATGAGCTGTACCTGTTTAGTGATGCAGGAACAAGAGGGAGACTTTATCGATTTCAGGGAACAGAAAGTTTCGGCGGTGGCTGTTGTGTGAATTCAGGCTCAGTTCTACAGTGGGGTGGGGGGCCCTGGGGAGGGAGGGCCGGCAGGGAGGCCGGTGACCATGACCAGAGGGGGTGCTGACTTGAGAGGATCGAAGGCCGTGCTGCTGGAGGGGCAAGAACAGATGACGGTCAGGGGCTACATCAGAGGGGATACCTGTGTATGGAGAAGGGTGAGGGAATGGCAACTCTAAGGTGCGGCAGGTCAGGGGTCACAGAAAAGGAAGCTGGGGCTCCACCAGATGCCAGAACATCTATGTACATACACGAGAACGCATCTCTTCCAACAACTGACTCCTCTTCCTGCTTCCTCATTCTGCTTAGGGTGTCACCCTGTTGATGGACCAGGACACCGGGTCTGGGCCCAGGACCTCCCCTGACTCTCACAAGGCTCCCCGGAGACCAAATCTCTATTGTGGGATCTCAGGCCCCATCTGTGTTCCTGGAATTCCAAATGTGGCCTCCTTCTGAGCCCTGCCCCCCACCCTCACCCCCACCCCACCCCCACCATTGCCTTGTTCCCGCTGGATTTCCATCACAGGTGGCTGTGTGAGGTCAGGATAAACCTAATTTGGAGTGCAAGATGACTGTTGCATTCACTTGGATAGAATTCATTTGTTGAACAATTGGCCATTGAAAATGGTGGTGGCCTTTCTTTAATATAGCCATAATACCACTCCTCCAGAGAAACTGTTGACAAAGTAGTCATACATCACCTACGTGTAGGCTGAACCCAGTCTGTCAATAACACTAGCAGCAACAACACCTCACCTGGCCTCTGGGCCTCCACTCTTCCTTGGTTCCCTTCTTTTTCACTGGCCCCTCCTTCACCATATATCTTTTTGGTTCTTCTTCATCTTCCTGGTGCCTAACATTGGAGTGCCCCAGGACTCAGTCATTCTTTTTTATCTATCCTTGCTCAAACTAGATGACCTCATCCCTGAAATGAGGTCCATCTCTCTAGGCTGACTGCAACTATGTTTTTGCTTTTAAATGTTTACTCATGTAGAGAGAGAGAGAGAGAGAGGGAGAGGAAGAGAGAGCACAAGAGGAGGACAGGCAGAGAGAGAGGGAGAGAGAGAGAGAATCCCAAGCAGGCTCTGCCCTATCAGGGCAGAGCCTGATGCAGGGCTCAAACCCATGAACTGTGAGATCATGACCTGAGCTGAAACCACGAGTTGGACGCTTAACCGACTGAGCCCCCCAGGTGCCCCTGACAGCAACTATGTTTATATCTCCAGCCCTGGCCTGTCCCCTGAACTCTAGGCTTGAATACTCAACTGTCTGCTCAATGCCTTGACCTGGACATCTAATAGACATGGCCGACACACTATCCAAAATCAAACCCTATTATTGTGCCCCTAAACCTGCTCCTTCCACAGTCTTCTTGTAGTGGAAACTCTGGCAGATGATCTTCCTTTTTGTAATGCAAGTTGTAACGCAACTTAAGCTTTGATTGCCAAGGTATCACTTCCAAGAGGCATCTACTTCTCCTAGCAAGCGACAGGACTGGACAAAGAACTGGGCCGCTCCCTGGACCGAGGCTCCTTTATTTCAGAGATTTTGGTTGATTTTGATAACTGATCATTTTGGGCCACTTGCCTTTTCTCATTCCATGCTTTAAATTCCCACTTTTGTGTTTTAAAGTCACCAAGACAGGGGCGCCTGGGTGGCTCAGTCGGTTAAGCGTCCGACTTCAGCTCAGGTCACGATCTCACGGTCTGTGGGTTCGAGCCCCGCATCGGGCTCTGGGCTGATGATGGCTCAGAGCCTGGAGCCTGCTTCTGATTCTGTGTCTCCCTCTCTCTCTGACCCTCCCCCGTTCGTGCTCTGTCTCTCTCTGTCTCAAAAATAAATAAACGTTAAAAAAAAAAAAAAAAAGACAGAGGGAGTCCATGAAACCCTAGGCCTCCACCCTTGACCCCAGGCCTGCATGTACATTCTCTCGCTCTCTCCCTCTCTCTCTTTCTCTCTCTCTCCCCCGTGACCTCACTGTGTGGCCCCAATTATGCTATGTAACTTCCAGGTCCTGTAAGTAATAAACCTTTATTTATTTTTTTAAATTTCCTGATGATTATTGCTGAAGAATGTCTTGCAATCATTGTAAGAACTACAAGGGCTGGTCCCACCACAGCATTGGTTATTGAGAGGCTGAAATAGGCACACAGAACTTCCCTAGCTCAGTAAATTGCTATGTGGCACTTCATTCTTCTGATGCTCAGATCAAAATTGGTTCCAGGACTCTTTCTTGACGTGTTTCTTCGTGGTCAATATATCAGCAATGTATCTTCATGGTCAGTATATCAGCATATCCCACTGGCTCCACCTTCAAAATATATCCACCATCGCCCCTCTTGCCAGTATTCTTAGGCTTTGACCATGGCCTACCAGGCTCTCATCATCTGGTCTGCCTCCACGTCCCTGGCTTCATCTCTTGCCGCTCCCCCTACTTGGCTCCTGCCACACAGGCCTTCTGGCCACTCCTCAGACCCGCAGCCCACTCCTGCCCGGAGGCCTTGGCACTGCTGTCCTCTTGGCTTGGAATTCACTCCCCGGGCACCCGCAGGGCTGGCTCTCTCATTCCTTTTGGTCTCTGTTTAAATGTCGCCTCCTCAGTGAGATTTCCCTGAACCACCCTATTTAAGATTGCAAACTTTCCCACATTCCAGTCTCTAGACTCCTCTTTACTCTCTTCATAGCACTTAACCACCACATGGGATATCATATATGTGTTTGTGTGTGCACATATCAACATTGAAGATATTACATCTTTCTGGGGCACCTGGATGGCTCAGTCGGTTGAGCATCTGACTCCTGGTTTCAACTCAGGTCATGATCTCACAGTTGGGGAGTTTGAGCCCCTCATTGGGCTCTGAGCTGACAGAGCCTGCTTGGGATTCTCTTTCTCCCTCTCTCTCTGCCCCTCCCGCCACTCTCTCACTCTCTCAAAATAAATAAACTTAAGAAAAAGCATTTAAGAAAAGATATTACATCTTTCTTGGTTGTTTACTATCTGCCTCTCCCCTGTAGAGACTCCGCGAGGGTGGAGAATTTGTCTGAATTGTGTACAGCTAGACTCCAGCATCCAGAACCATTCCTGGCACATAGTTCCATAGTTATTAAAGTTGTTAAATGAATCATCAGGCTTAGAGAGGCTAAATTCGTTCCCCAAGGCCACACCACTAGCATATGTAGAAACTCAGAGGGTTAACTAACTTGCCCAGGGTCAGAGAGTGAGGTGCAAAGTTGAGATCCAAGCCCAGGTCTGAATTAACTACCGTGCTTTCTACCTCTCCGCCCTCCCAAGGCCAACTACCTGGATTCACCCAACTGCCGCCTTCCTGAACAGCAGCCTTTCTCTGGCTGCAATTCATGCTTAGAAAGCATAATAGTTTATGTACTTTGTTTAATTATAGTGTACTACATGGTTGCCCTAGAAAAAAGGAAAATATTTTTTAAAAATTAGAAAGAAAAAAAATTACCAATTGCCCAGAATCCAGAGACCACCACGGTTACTACATTGCTGTTTAATTCCAGTCTTTTCTATGACAATTGTGCATAACAAGGATCATCATTATAATCCTGGCCACAAATGCTTGGTTCCAATCTCAACAAAAAAGAAGCAAAAGCATATAATGGGCATAGAAAGACAAGCAGGCTTTGGATAGAGGACATATGGACACGAAGTCTCCCCAGGTAGGGTGGGACAAGCAGGAATGGACACGAGGGATCTGAGGGAGGGGAGGGCAGGAACAATGGGGATGGCTGTCTCAATAGGAGCACTGAGGAAAGTGAGAGACATGGCCAAGTGGGAGGAAGGTGTGGAGAGCTGAGAACCGCAGCTCAGGCTGTGGAATTTGGACCCAACGAAAGAAGCCTCCAACAATTCTCGAGTGTGGGGTGGAGATACTAGAAGGAGGGAGACATTGTGAGATAAAATGTGTTCTCATCAGAGATAATTCAGACAGAAGCAGTTGAACTAAATGTCAAGGTCACAAGAAGGGGAGGAGTCAGAAATCACTCCCAAGGTGAGTGGCGGAGTGACCGGGTGAAGAGCGGTGGCTTTATCAAGACTCAGAAAGCAGGGAAGGGGCCTGATGGACCCAGTTCTGGTTGTTGAGAATTGGCAGGGAGCAGTTCTACAAGCTGCAACGTCTCAAGGGGGTTGTAAGCACAGGTGTTTCCCTGAGAAGAGGAGACTGGTGAGGGAAACAAAGGCTGGAGAAGTAGGCACCAGAACATTCTCTAGCCCAGGCTCTCTGAAGGCACTGCCTGCCTGACCGAACCTGCACTCACTTGCCTGGTCTGCAGGGCCCAGCACACCCCGGCCCAGTGGCATCCTCCTGCCTTCCTTCTCCTGCCCCCAGGAGGGCCCTCCACTGCCGCTGGACCAGCAGCTTCTCCAGCACTCAGCTTGCTTCCAGGTGCTGGGTCGCAGTCCTCCGGCATTGGCTCCTGTGTCTTGCTCCCCAAACACACCCTCAGCTCCCCGGCCTCTTTGCTATGTATGCCTGGGGCCATAGCAGCAGGCACCCAGCAGAAGCTCCACAAATGCCCCTTGACTTGACTTCTCTTTCTCTTCTCTCTCCATCCAATCCCTGGCTCTGTCAGCTTCACTCCCCACCGATGGCCAGCGGTCAGTGTTGACTCTAAGAGCTGCAGGTAACCTTGGGGTATTTGTGTCCGCCATCGCTGACCGCAGCTGACTTAGCCCTGTAAGGCTGCTTTCCAGTACAGACTCCTAGAACAACTACTCAGGCCAACTTTAACATGCCAGTGATCCCCTGCGGGGTTCGGGTTCAGATGCAGATTCTGGTTCAGTGGCCTGGGGTGAGCCCGAGATCCTGCTGTTGTTTCTAACAACTTCCAGCAGATACTGCTGGGCGATACCTGGAGTCCTAGGGATCTGGGTGACTTCTGGTAGTCACTTTAATCCCTCTGGCCCCAGTGTTCTCATCTGCTGAATAGGGCTCTGACCACTTCACTGGGTTACCCAGTGGTCAAATGAGTTAGTGCTTGTGAAAATAAAATAGAAACCAAAGTCACCGAACAAATGTCAGGTGTCACCATCTATCTCCAGTGTTGCTGTCGGGATGAATGTGATAAAATACACAAAAGGCCTTAGCAGGTGTGCAATAGATATTAGTAGCTCCCCTCCAGAGACTGCAGGGTTGCAGATAGAGATGCTTTCTCAAAGTCAAGGCAAATAAGGAGTCACTCTGGGCTGGAGTGAGGCAGGGGGGTGGAGAAGAGGAAATGTGTTAAGGATACACAGCTCCATGACGCCTGGCCATGGCACAGCTAAGAAAGCACAGGCCTGGGCCTCTCCAAGAGTCCCTACTCACTGCCCCCTCCACCCCCCGCAAAGCAAAACTCTGTCCCTAGAATCCAGTCACAGTGTCCATGCTCTGTCCTACGAGCCCAAACCAGCTCAGTTCCCAGGTCTGCTCTGGCTCTTGACTTTAATTCTTATACTTGCCCTGCTTGTCTGACCCCTCTTAGCCTGGGGAATCTGGCGCTGACCTTGACCACATCTCTTCATCTTACCCCATTGCCCATGACTCCTGTTACAGCTTCTGCTGTTAGTGACAGATTGCCATACTGATGCCAGCCTGTTCCAGGCGGGGTCCCATTCTGCCTGATCTGTATGATAGGTTGGACACCCACGGCAATCTCACAGCCATTTACAATGGGATGAGTGTGAAAGCCGTTACCAGCAGTGGGTGACTATGCGTGGTGACTAATGGGTTACCTGTGCCAAGGGAGTGGTAGGAGTTGCAAATAATTCTAGGTTTCAGGTCCAGGAGGTGGAATGATGAGCTCAACTAGGAGCGTTGAGCTTGGGGGCCAGCACGGGTGAGGCAGCAAAGCGGAACTTTCTCTCCGGAAGTTGGAAGTGTGGGACTGGAGACACCAGAGAGGTCAGGTGAAGTGGGGGCTTAGAGACACCCATACAGATGTGATTGTTGAATCTGTGTAGAGATAAAAGAGACTGAGGATCAGACGTTGGGGAACATTGCTGTCCACCCATAGAGCCAAAATTAATTCTCAGGACAGGGCCATGCTGACCAGGTCTCTCAAACAGACTGTGTTCTCTCTCAGGCCCCAGATGGCTCCCCTCCAGGTCCTTTCATGGAGGTGGGTATTGGGCGGCTGGCAGGAAGGCAGTCAGGCTCCAGTCTCACTTTTACAACAGGTCTCAGATTTAGACTTTTGATGTTTTTTCCAAATAGGATTATAGATACAGTCAACAGAGTAGCCCTGCAAGAAATGAAAGAAAGACACTGATGAATCAGATTTAAATGTGTGGCTTAGTGACTGGCCTTGCTGCCTGTAACACACAATGGATTCATATTTCTTTAAAATCCTGTGAAAAGTACAATTATACCTTATTGTACCTTTTATGTTAAAGCATTAATTACAGGTGAACAATTACATTTTTTTAAATGTTTGTATTAATTTATTTTTGAGACAGAGACAGAGCATGAGCAGGGGAGGGACAGAGAGAGAGGGAGACACAGAATCCGAAGCAGGCTCCAGGCTCTGAGCTGACAGCACAGGGCCCGACACGGGGCTTGAACTCACGGAGTGTGAGATCGTGACCTAAGCTGAAGTAGGACGCTCAACTGACTGAGCCACCCAGGTGCCCCATACAGGTGAACATCTAAAGTATACCACAATGTTCTAATCCTAACCTGGTACTCTTCATCGTTTCAGAGAGCAGCCCCCCAAATCGGAAGTGGGCAGGACTGTCTGCTTCTGCTTTGAACCCAGATAGCCCAGAAGTCCAGCTCCCATGGTCTTCAGGGATTTCACCATCCAGCCTGAGTTACCAGCTCATGTCCGCAGCTACTTAGGAAGTCATCTGTCCCGGAGTCTGGATTCACCTGGACTCGAATTATTATCATTTTTTTTAATTTTAGAAAGAGAGAGCACAGGCAAACAGGGAGGGTAAAGAGACAGAGAGAGAGAGAGAGAGAGAGAGAGAGACTCTTAAGCAGGATCCATGCTCAGTGTGAAACCCACGATCCTGGGGTCATGACCTGAGCTGAAATTAAGACTGGGATGCTCACCTGACTGAGCCACCCAGGCGCCCCTCAAAATTTTTTTTTAATTTCACTTCCCACCTCAAGCTTAAATTAACCTTTACAAAAAAATTTTCCATTACTCAAAAAAGCTTCATTTTTATTTATCTTATTTTATTTTTTAATTTACATCCAAGTTAGTTAGCATATAGTGAAAAAAGCTTCGTTTTTAAATTTAGTTTTCTGACTCTGTGCTTGTATTCTGTCCTTCAAAACTTTCCAAGATTTTCTGCTCCTCAGTGAGGAAGCACACTCAGTCCCCTCATGGACACAGCAGGCACGGAACCACCAAAGGCCCTGCTGACATGTTTGTTCATTTGAGACAACCTCATAGGAAGGTGAGGTCTCACAGCACCAACTCCTCGATGCCGGCCTGGGCACAGCCACACGCACATTTTGGTGCTTTCCTAACCTTCTTGGTATAAAGGTCAACAATTCTACCACCAGGGACAGCCTAGTTTCCTTAGAGGCTGTGTCGTGGACCCACCTGAGACGGTATTTCAGACACTGGACCATTCTAAATGGCTCCGGACACTGTCCCCAGAAAATTTAAAAAAAAAAAAAAAAAGTTGTGGTAAAATACATGTAACATAAAATTTACCACCTTAGCCCCTTTTAGGTATAGGGTTGAGCAATGTGAAGCACATTCACGTTGTTGTGCAACCAAATTCTAGAATTGTTTTCATCTTACAAAACTGAAATTCTGCATCTGTTAAATAACAACGCCCCCTTCCCCCCACCCCAGCCCCAGGTGGGGCTGCATACATTGCATGCATCTATCTCCCTTATTATGTTTATCCATTTATCTATTGATGGACACTTGGGATGCTTCCACCTTTTGGCTATTGTAAATAATGCCGCTATGAACGTGGGGGTAGAAACACCTCTTCAAGACTCTGCTTTCAATTCTTTGGGATGTGTAGCCAGAGATGGAATTGCCAGATCATATAATAATTCTAGTTTTAATATTTTGAGGGACCACGACACTGCTTTCCATAGTGGCTGCACCGTTTCACATTCTCACCAATAATGTATGAGTCTCCTATTTCCCCAAAGCCTCACCAACACTTATTCTCTGTTTGTTTGTTTGTTTTTATAGTTGCCACCCTAATGGGTATGAATTGATATCTCCTTGTGATTTTGATTCACATTTCCCTAATGATTAGTGATATTGAGTTATTGAACATCTTTTCGTGTGCTTATAGGCCATTTGTATATCTTCTTTGGAGAAATAAGAAGGACTCAAGTCCTCCACCTATTTTTTTTTTTAAGTTTATTTATTTTTGAGAGAAAGAGAAAGCAAGCGCAGGGGTGGGGGCGGGGGGGGGGGCGGATACAGAGGATCCGAAGCGGGCTCTGTGCTGACAGCAAAGAGGCCGACGTGGGGCTTGAACCCACAAACAGCAAGATCATGATCTGGACCGAAGTCAGACACTTACCCGACTGAGCCACCCAGGTGCCCCTTTACCCATTTTTTAATGGAGTCATTTGTTTTCTATTTTGTTGTCCAGTGTAGTTCTTTATATACTGGATCTTAATCCCTTATCTGATGCAAGATTTGCCCATATTTTTCCCATTTCATAGTTTGCCTTTTCACACTGTGATGTCTTCTGATGCACAGAAGTTTTTCATTTTGAGGCAGTCTAATTTATATATTTTTACTTCTGTTGTTTATACATTCAGTGTCACATGTAAGAAACTGTTACCAAATCTAATGTCATGAAGATTTTCCCCTGTGTTTACTTTTAAGAGTTTTATAATAATCTTTAAAAGAAATTTTTTTAAATGTTTATTTATTTTTGAGAGAGATAGAGAGTGAATAGGGGAGGGGCAGAAAGAGAGGGAGACACAGAATGCAGAGTAGGCTCCAGGCTCTGGGCTGTCAGCACAGAGCCCAACGTGGGGCTTGAACTCACGAACCGTGAGATCATGAACTGAGCCAAAGTTGGACGTTTAACTGACTGAGCCACCCAGGTGCCCCAGTATAATAATCTTTTATTTATTTATTTATTTATTTATTTAGAGCACGGTGGGGGGGGGAGGGGCATATAATTTTCTGGAGACAGTGTGGGGGGGGAGGGTGGGGAGGGAGAGAGGGAAAGAGAATCCCAATGTTTAATGTTTGTTTATTTTTTAGGGAGAGAGAGAGAGAGATGGAGTGCGAACAGGAGAGGGGCAGAGAGAGAGGGAGACACAGAATCCAAAGCAGGCTCCAGGCTCCTGGAGCCTGACGTGTGGCTCGAACTCACGGACTGCAAGATCATGACCTAAGCTGAAGTCGGATGCTTAAGTGACTGAGCACCCACGCATCCTACCCAGGTACCCCTTCTAAGAGTTTTATAGTTTCAGCTCTTATGTTTACATCTTTCACCCATTTTGAGTTAATTTTGTATATGATATAAGGTGAGGCCTCTTTTGTTCTTAAAACATTTTTTTTCTGACTATAAAATTAACCCATGTTCATTGTAGAAAACTTGGAAAAGTATAGCCAAATAAAAACCATCCCTAATCAGTCGTGTGCTGACAAAACCACTTGATTTATAGTATTTATTGACTTCTGTGACATAAATACCCCCACCGTTGTCAATTTTGACCAACTTCAAACCAACAATGTGACATCACTAAATGCAGGAAGGAAAGAGGTGTGTGCAGCTGGCTCTCACACCACTGCCACCGACTCACCACTTGCCCACAGCGACAGTTTGTGTATGTGGCAGTCACTTACAGTCCGCTATCCAATGGCCATTTCCTTCCCCTTCTCGTTTAGCTGCTTCCATGACAGCATGGGATGTCGTGTGATCTACTGACTTAGTGCCCGCCAATGAGATTGAGAATAAGGCTTTTTAGGGGAATTGGAGAAAGAATTTTCCTCTCTGATGAATTTAAAGAAGCATGCTAAAAAGGTCCTTCTCTGCCCCCCTGCTGTTCTCTTGTTTCCTGCCTTTGGATGGGATTTTGTGAGTACTAGTGCTTCAAGCCGATGCAGCCATCTTGTGACTATGAGGCAAGACTGGGAGAATTTTAGATATGTCACCTTAGCACCTAGACTTTGTGGAACCACTGAACTAAACCTTGGAAATGCCTTATTTTCAGATTTCTTAAGGAAATAACAGATTTGTTACGGTTTAAGCCAGGGATCAGCGCTTCTTTTCTGTAAAGAACCAGACAGTAAATATTTTAGACTTTGCGGAACACACAATGTCTATCTCAACTACTTAACTCTGCTGCTGGAGCATGCAAACAGCCATGCATGATGCATAACGGAAAGAGCATGGCTGTGCTCCAGTAAAACTTCCTTATGGACACTGAGCCTTGAATTTCATAGAATCTTAACATGTCACAAAATCTCATCCTTCTTTTGATTTCTGTTCAATCATTAAAAAATTTTAAAACCATTCTTGGCTCATGTGCTCTACGAAAACAGGTGACAGTCCGGATTTGGCTTGTGGGCCAGTTGGCTCACTCCAGGCATAAGCCCCCACTAGTTGGGTATTCTGTTACCACAGAAAGCAATGGTAGTCCTGCTTTATAAAGGACTGTCCTTAAACACACAGGCGCGGAGTCTCACCCACTTTTAATCCCAGGAGTCAGAGGGGCAGAGCTTACGTGCCTCTTAGGTGAATTTCCCCAACGTTAATCAATGTGTGCCGGAAAACGTATCGAACGTGTTGAGACTAGGATAACATAATTTGGGGCATAAATTGAGGCCTGGATATGCAAGACTGTGTCTGGCAGCTGATTTGCCTGAATGACTGAGCAGACTTCTCGGAAAGCTCTCATCCCAAAGGCATGACCAGCTTGGCCCAGAAAAGAGTTGTTGGAGGAGAGTCATGGCTGTTGGAGGAGAGAGGCCCAGTGTGTCAGGTTGGAAATACAAAAAGCGAAAACCCTTTTATCCTTCAAATTGGTGTGGCCGCAGGTGGCTTTAGGCCCCTCCAACAAGTGTAACACAAAAGAGATGAACCAAGTCTTTTCCCATTTTGCAATAGAACAACGTGCCATGTTGGCATCACAACATGCCAGTATCTCCCAGAACCTGGTGGTGCCCAGAAGATACCCAGTGGGAGACTTGAGGCAGCCCTAATGCCAGAGAGGAGCCCATGTATTCCCAAGTCCTTGTGAACCACCCCTGAAAGATTCCCAAATTCTTGAGGAGCACTTTGCTGGGCAACCTTCTTACTTAAGTACGTCAGTGTTTCTCCCACGGCCTTCCCATTCAGTGCCCTCCTGGAGACTTGCCCACTGTCCCTCTGCCTGCTCCAGCTTTTGCGTGTACACTATCTTCTCCCTCACCTAATCCAATAGCATCATAGACTCAGAAGTTTCCTGTGGACACCAGCTCCTACCCCAGGAGCTGTGATGACTACTTTTTCGTCCTGTCCCCTCCCTCTCATTTCTGCCCTTATGATGATCAACAAGATGGGGAGAATAAAAAGAGCCCCAGATTTCAATCTCCTCTTTCCTAGCTGTGGTAGATCCTAAGGGACTATTCATCTCCTTTACTAGGGACTGCCCTTCCCCATCTCTATGACCATGGGAGCTGCCATGTTAGTAAAACATGACTCTACCCCCATCACACTATTGGACCCTCTCACGCCAGCCATGGCCTCTACTCTCTTTGCCAAAGTTAATTGGCTTAGGAGGGACACTTGACTCAAACTGGACTAATGCTCACTTCGTAGCATTAAAAGCTGAATCCTAGGGGCGCCTGGGTGGCTCAGTTGGTTAAGCGGCCGACTTCGGCTCGGGTCATGATCTCGCAGTCCGTGAGTTCGAGCCCCGCGTTGGGCTCTGTGCTGACAGCTCACAGCCTGGAGCCTGTTTCAGATTCTGTGTCTCCCTCTCTCTGACCCTCCCCGTTCATGCTCTGTCTCTCTCTGTCTCAAAAATAAATAAACGTTTAAAAAAAAAAAAAAAAAGGCTGAATCCTAGACCGGCTGTGCAAAAAAAAACAAACAAAAACCAAAAAACAAGATACTCCCCTGTTTACACCATGGAGCCCCCAGGAACTTGAGGTAGGAGGCAGCAGGTACTACTCACTTGGAGTAAGGTTAAAACTGGGCATAAAAACAAGACGACTAATTAAATGTGGATTTAAGAAGCCATTAGACTCCTTAACTCCTCCCCCACTGCCCTTAGTGAGTGGCGGTCCCTCCTCTACCCCAGCAGGAGACACTAGAGACTTCCATTAGGAAAGGATAAAATCAGTTTTCTGGACTGAGAGACATCAGTCACAGTTGGGGGCCCAGGTGGCATATTGGAAACAGGAGGTTTAAGCATGGACATCCTACATACGAAATGAGGAGACCACCGCCTCTCTTCCCCCATTCCACAGTCAGAACACTGGCAGGCTTCTTCCTTCTGAGCATGAGACTGGCAGAAATTTTTCTGGCAAATTTGACCAAGCCCGAGAAAAAAGACCTAGAAATACTGGCATCAGAGGTTTCCCAATGAACTGGCCCAGCCAGATCACTGTGCAATCAAGTCCCCATTGGCAAGCCCCACATATGTACATGGGGCTTCTAATTCACTTTTCTGTGCCCCACTCTTAAATATGTGTGCAGACAAGACATCCCCAGGATGCTGGTCAGGTGAGATGCCATGACCACCCCACATATCAGTCCTGAAGAGCAGTCCACACAAGACAGGACCAGGTCCGGGAGCCTGGATGGCTCAGTCGGTTAAACGTCCGACTTCAGCTCAGGTCATGATCTCATGGTTTGTGGGTTCAAGCCCCACATACAGCTCTGTGCTGACAGCTCAGAGCCTGGAACCTGCTTCAGATTCTGTGTCTCTTTCTCTCTCTTTGCCCCTCCCCTGCACACACTCTGTCTCTCTCTCTCTCTCTCTCTCTCAAAAATAAATAAACATTAAAAAAAAAAAAAAAAAAGACAGGACCAGGTCAAAGGCACTGGGAGAGATTTCTTCAAGATGATGAAATTGATGGAGATCCATTGCATCTGAACATGTTGAGAACTCCTGTCATTCTGGGGGCAGGGAGGAGTTTGGGACTGAATTAACAAGAAGTGCATAGAAAACCAGGCAACTGAAAAAACAAGACGCTTAGTGACTCTGCGGAAAATAGAATTGCGAAGGAACGGGAACATAAGCCACCGGGATGATGAAGAGGTGTGTGTGAGGGGGTGACGGGGTGTGGTCTGTGGGAAGTCAGTCCTCACCCTCCATAATGAGAAGTCAATTTATAGCACCTGAAACTCTTCCATGGCTGCCAGGGGCAACACCACTAGCTTTCTAATCAATTCTCCCTTTTCGCTTAAACTTGTCAGAGTTGTCTTTTCCTGCTGAAAACAGAAAGAATCACAGCTAAAATGTTACCCAAAAGATATTTGCTAGTCACTTCCTATTCCTGGGCTGGGGGCTCCCCACCCATATAACAAGATCGTATTCTTTGATTCTGCGCACCTTTTAATCGTCAACCTTCCTCATCTCCTCTCCTCCTACTCAGCCTTTCTACCAGCCATCTGCCACATCCACTTACCAAAACTGAACTTCCTTTGAGGGGGTGTGCCCTGGCCCACATTGTGTCACAGTGAAAGATGTTGACAAACCCTGCATGGAGGACAGCCTGCTGAGGCAATCCCTGGGGGAAGGGCTGGGGGGGAAGAACAGAGTTTCCAGTATGTGGGTGTGGTTCTACCGCTCCCCAGTCCTGGGCTTTTAGTTTTGATTGCCTACACTTTAAGTTGCGAGTGGATTTATTTATAATTTTTATCTCATCTGCATTTTAGACACATTTGAATCGATTTTACAAAACTAAGAAAATATAGGCAAAGACAATTACAAAATACAGATCTAGGGGCTCCCGGGTGGCTCAGTCGGTTGAGCATCCAACTTCGGCTCAGGTCATGATCTCACAGCTCGTGGGTTCAAGCCCCACGTCGGGCTCTATGCTGACACCTCAGAGCCCGGAGCCTGCTTTGGATTGTGTCTCCTTGTCTTTCTGCCCCTCCCCTGCTCATGCTCTGTCTCTCAAAAATAAATAAATGTTAAAAAAAATTTTTTTTAAATACAGACCTAAAGCCCAATAAAAAGTGCAGACAAATGAATGTCTCAAGAAAACTGTGATGATGCACTGATATAATGAAGTGGTAAATCTTGTTCCAAGTCCATTGGTAGGTAAGACGCAATAAAAGTTACAAAATTTTGGAGTCACTCCGCTTTCAAAACACATTTATTGACTACTAAATCAGTCTGGTTTATGTTCGGCTACACATAACAGAAAAGAAGCTAACAACTGTTTCTTTTGAGGGTGAAAGAAGTCTGGAAGTAGAGAAAACAGGGTTAGTACGATGCCTTTCTGGTCATTAGGAAGCCAAGACCCCTTATTATTCAACATGGCTCATCAAGTCACAGCTATCACAATTGCATTTCAGGTAGAAGTAAAGATGAAGAGTGAGGAAGGTATCTCCCTTCTGTTTTAAGGATGCTTCCAGAAAGTCCCACAGAATACTTCCACTAACATTTAGTGTACTGAATGTAATCACACAGACAAACCTGGCTACAAAGGAATCTAGAAAATGTCTTTTGGGTGGGCGTAACACTACCCCAAATGAAATCACTAATGAATACTGACGTAGCAGTTTCTGCTACTAACAGTACAAAGATGGGGTCGTCTGGGTGGCTCGGTAGGTTAAATGTCTGACTGTTGATTTTGGCTCAGGTCATGATCTCACAGTTCATGAATTCCAGCCCTGCATTGGGCTCTGTACTAATGGTGCAGAGCCTGCTTGGGATTCTCCATTTCCCTCGCTTTCTGTCCCTCATTTGCTCTCTCTCTCTCTCTCATAAGTAAATAAATAAACATAAAAAAAAAAAACCAACAAAAAAAAAACAAGGGTGAAGACAACACAGTCCTCACCCTTAAGGAATTCACAAATTTTAGGAAATCACTAATCATCAACTGAATATTATTACCATTAGAAACAACGTTTTGTAAAGATGTGAATAAAGAATTGTGGGAGGAGAAATGAGGTAGCGACGAGTTGTCCAGAGAGACAGGGAAAAATTCATAGTGACAGTGACACCAGAACTGGACCATCAACAGAAGAGCAATTCAGAGAGGAGAAAGCATTCTGGATGCAGGAAAGAGTGTGCACAAAGGAAAGAGTTAAGACAGGTGGGTTCTTCCGGGGCCGGGATTAGGATTCGTTTTGTATGTCTTTAAAATAGAGTCATCAGAGTCCTGGTGGAAGATAAGGCCAAAAGAAGGTGGTAAAGGGCCAAAACCTTCTATTGAAAGGATTCTGGAGGGAACGGGAAGCCTGAAGGTTTATAAGCAGAGATTTCATGAGGTCAGGTCCTTATGTTCAAAAGAGAACCACGGAATAGAGAAATAATGAACTAAGAAGGACAGGGGAAGCAGGGCGACCAGCTAAAGGGTAAGCTAATTGTTTAAGTGATATGCATTAAAGACCTGAACCAGTCAGGGCAGCACACGGGTTTGGAAAGGGAATGGTTCTAAGAAACAAAAGTTGGCTTATCCCAGGCTATAGGGAGAGCGAGGAAGAGGCAGAGACTAGAGGACTCTGCGGTGTCTAGTCAACCCGTCAGGTGCTGCCACGTGTCTGGTACTGCTCTGGGCACTGGAAATTCAGTGGTGGCTGAGGCAGATGTGCTTCCTGCCCTCAGGGAACTCATGTCTGGGAGGGAGGGGTACCAATGAACTGAGCAATTTAAACACAATGTGGTGTCAAGTACAAGCGTGCCCAGTGCAGTTGGGGCGGGGTGGGGATCAGAGATGAAGGACAATCAAAGCCTGGGAATTAGGGTGAGATCTGTCCATTCGGATGTAACCACCTTGGACGCTGGCTTGCACTAAGGCTTCTTTAGATGCCGATGCCCTGCCCCCACCGGCCAGTCCCTAGGGGCATGCACGATCGTTTAAGTCTTCCGGTAGTGAGGGCGTTTCCCCAGGCACCTGAGAAGAAAGTTCAGAGTCCCTGTGGCCTAGAATAACACCCCATGACAGTGAGGGCATGGGAAGGGATGAACTCTCTTTCCTGAAGCGCAGGTGGGAATGTGTAACTAGCTAGAGCTTTCGGGAAGGCAACTTGGCAATCAATTTAAAATACCTTGGGAATATACATTCCCTTGACCCAGTGATTCTTCTAGGAATCTATCTCAGAGAAATCATTGAGGAGGTATGCAAGCAGTTTATATTAGCAAAAAACTGGAAATGACCTTATTGTCTAACGATTGAGAATTTGCCAAGTAAATTCATCTGATTGCATCCTATGTAGCCATTAACATCCACTGCAGTCATTTTTGTTTTTTGGTTTTTTTTTTTAAGATTTTATTTTGGTCATCTCCACACCCAATGTGGGCCTTGAATTCATGACCTCTAAATCAAGAGTCACCTGCCTTACTGTCTGAGCCAGCCAGGTACCCCGACTGTAGTCATTTTAATATATATTTTGAGTGGGTGTGTGAATGAGTGAATTTTCTTTTTATTATGAAGTAAACTGTTTTGGTTCAGTTTTGAACAACACAAGTATTTACGTTAAATTCTTGTATATACTACGAAAACTCTGGATAGGAAATTTCAGTTTAAGTTACAAATACAGTTGGTTTCTAAATTATTTATAAATACACTTCTTCAAAGATAGAGGCTGTGCTGCATACAAATTTCCTGCAAGGAATTATTTCACTTCAAATCATTTCCATTCAGGTAGTACATCTACTGTAATATATTTGAAAGTTTATTTATTTATTTGGGGGGACGGGGCAAAGAGAGAGGGAAAGAGAGAATCCCAAGCAGGCTTCATGCTCGGCACACCGACCCCGACTCAGGGTTCAATACCATAACTGTGAGCCAAAATCAAGAGTCAGTCACTTAACCAACTGAGTCACCTAGGCACCCCTGTAATATATCTAATTATATCTGCATTATATATTGTATTTTCAGGGATTGAATTACTAGTGTGCTTTAACCATAGTTGATTATATTTCTTAATTTTATTTCTTTATTTTTTTATTTTGAAGAGATGGAGAAAGCACAAACAAGGGAGAGGGGCAGAGGGAGAGAGAGAGAATCCTAAGCAGGCTCCACACTAAGCATGGAGCCTGACGCTTGGAATCTTGGGATCATGACCTGAGCTGAAAGCAAGATCTGGTCTCAACTGACTGAGCTACCCTGCCCCATGGTGGATTATTTTCCTAATATAATTAATCTAGAATGTATTATTTTAGTATATGGGTTACTTAAATCATTATATTTTTAAGGTGGAAAACAGATTAATGAAGTACATTACAAATACATTTATGAAAGTGTGATACCTTAGAATAGCAATAGACAAATACCTAGGAAATCTAACAGTCCAGAATTTCTAATTATCTGGCGTGTTCCAAGTCTGATCTATTCTTGGTTACTGAACTTCTAGTGGATTACAAAAATTTGAAGCATGCCAAAAATTGTCAAGAATAAAAGTAAAAAACAAAAATACATTTGCTCCCAATTCCACCATTCAGAGACAATTAACTATTGACTGGGGACCATTATTCCAGATGTTTCTATCTGCAAATACACAGATAAGAATGAGAATAAAAGAAAGTGTGTGTTTGTGTCTCTGTTGGTGAAAACAAGAAATAGTTTTAAAGAGAAAGGAAATACCCACAATAGCATTACCAAAAAAATGGGATCATATTTTTCTTTTAAACAAAAGCATGACATTTATCAGGAGGAAAAACTTGAAGGAATTCATGAACTCCAGAAAATAATTCTTGACACCAGCTTCCTAAAAATAACCCTTTAAATTAAAAAAAAAATGATAACATTAAGAGCTTTGAGTTATTTTTAAAAGCATGTTTCACCTTTAGGCATTATCAATTGACTTCCAGCCAACAAACATGAGGAAATTAACACACTTCTACTTTCTCCCATTTCCTCTTCCGCTGATCCCCTCCTGATTTTTTGGTTGTGTCATTTTCACATAAGAAGGGTTAATAATATTTACATTCCATTCTTTTACCACAATTCCCACAGTTGTCTGTTTGTCTCTGTGTATAAATGGCACTGGTGTTCATTATTGTTCTTTTTCCATGACTTCTCCATTCCTATGTTTGGAGTCATCCCTTCACTGGTGGGATTTTGTCATCAAGTAGTCTTTTTTTTATATAGGTCTTGTGGATTCTTGCATGCTTTAAAGGGTCTGTGTCATTATACTTAAAGGGCAAATTGAAGAAAAATTCTTGGGTTATTCTTTCCCTCAAATCTTTTTAGACATTGCTCCTTTGTCTTCTTACAATGAATGTTGCTTTGGGGAAAGCCAAAGGCTAACTGACATTTTTTTTTTAATTTCTTTAATTAAAAAAAAATTTTTTTTTGAGAGAGAGACAGAGAGCGAAGGAGTAGGGCAGGGGCTGAAAGAGAAGGAGAGACAGAGAATCCCAAGCATGAAGTCACGAACTGTGAGATCATGACCTGAGCTGAAACCAAGAGGTGGACACTTAACTGACTGAGCCACCCAGGCACCCCTGACATTTTTATATACATATACATATACACATACATATATATATATATATATATATGTATGTATGTGTATATGTATATAAATTATATATATATATATAAATAAATATTAAATATATATATATATATATACTGGGGAGGGGTGGAGAGAGGCAGAGAGAATCCCAAGCAAGCTCCACACTGTCAACACAGAGCCCAACTTGGGGCTTGACCCCGTGAACTGTGAGATCATGACCTGAGCGGAAACCAAGAGTCAGCCGCTTAACGGACTGAGCCACCCAGGTGCTCCTCCTGGTATATATTTAAAATTCTTTCTTTGGCTCTGAAATTCAGCAACTTCACCAATATATACTTTAATCAGTGTGTTGTTTAGGATAGAAATTCATACAGAAACCCAAAATAACAGTGGCTTTAAGAGAGAGAAATGGGGGCACCTGGGTGGCTCGGTCTGTTAAGCATCTGACTCTTGATTTCAGCTCAGGTCCTGATCTCACAGTTGGTGAGATCGAGCCCCCTGTCTGTCTCTGTGCTGTCAACATGGGGCCTGCTTGGGATTCTCTCTCTCTCTCACACTCTCTGCCCTTCCCCCCCTTTCTCAAAATACATAAACATTAAAAAAATAAAATGTTTCCTTTAAAAAATAAATAAGAGAAATGTATTAGTTTCTCATTTAATGATATAAACTGATATAGTAGCAATTCTCTATCGAAATCCTGAGGTTCAGGGTCTTTCTATTTTTTTGCTTTACCATCCCTAGGGAGCTGTCCTTGTCCATATACCAAGATGCATACTCTAGCCAATAGGAAGGGGGAAAGAGAAAAAGATCAATCACATTCCTTCCCTTTAAGGATGCACGCAGAAGTTGCACACAGTAATCTTTTGCTCACATCCCACTGGACAGAACTTGGTCATATGACCCTCCCTAACCAGGAGAAATCCTGGGAAATACAGTCTTTATTCTGGGTGACTATATACCCAGCTACAAATATTCCACTATAATGGAAGAAGGGAGAATGAACACCGGAGAAAAACTAGCAAATTTTGCTGTGATCAATCTGTATCAGTTTTTTCCTAGGGTATGTTCTGTCTTTTCAATCTGTAGATTCAAATATTTATCTTCTGGAAGCTTTCTAGAACATTCGTGAGTATTTTTTTCTATTCCATTTATTGTGCTTTTTACTTCAGGAATGCCAAGAATACATCTTTTGTACTTCTGTGTATCTTTTTTATTTTAACCTTTGTATCTGTATTTGTACCCTTTATACATGTCTTTCACAGTCATCATCTTTTTTCTAAATATTTACAATGCTTTCTTTTTGTTTCATTTTCATTTGTGTTCTCAATTGTATTCATTCAGAAATCTTTTTCCATTGTATTTATTCTAGCTTTTATTGCTTCTAATGGTGTACTTATCTCTGTGATATTACTATTTTTTCTTCCTTCTTCCTTCTTCCAGCCTACTTTTCACCTCCTTCTGTGACCTTAGAATCTCTTCTTCTTCGCACTCTTGCATCTTTTCTTTGAGCTGTCTTGTCAAAGAGAGACTCTCTCATCTCACATTCTTTAAGATCATGGAGAATTATTTGTTGGACTCTGTTTCCTGACATAATCCTTCTTCTGATATAAGTTTTTCAACTGCTTTTTACTTATGTGTCTCTCCTTTTTTGGGAGATGAAGGCATTTTATGACCCAGGAGCAGAGTGAGCGAAAGGAGCTGCAGGTGTACCATTCAGGACACAGACTTACTCTCCCCCCACCCCCAACCCCCGCCCACCAAGGTTAACCTTTTGTTATTTATACTTCCAGACAGAAATGCATAATTTTCCCTTACAAAACAAGATGACAATATACATTCTATTTTACAATCTGTTTTCTTCATGTCATATGTGTCATATATGTTTTATGTCATTAAATCTATTTCTCCCACATTATGTAAGTAGTGGCATTGCACTCCATGGGCATGATGTATCATATTTTTTTTTTAAATTTTTTTAACGTTTATTTTTGAGACAGAGAGAGACAGAGCATGAGCAGGGGAGGGGCAGAGAGAGAGGGAGACACAGAATCTGAAACAGTCTCCAGACTCTGAGCTGTTAGCACAGAGCCCGACGCGGGGCTCGAACTCACAGACCGTGAGATCATGACCTGAGCCGAAGTCGGACACTTAACCAACCGAGCCACCCAGGCGCCCCTGTATCATATTTTTTAACCCAATCTCTTGGCAGACATTTCCATTGTTTCCAGTAATTTACTTTTTTTTAAAGCTTATTTATTTATTTTGAGAGACACAGAATGCAAGTGGGAGAGGGGCAGAGAGAAAGGAGGACAGAGGATCCAAAGTGAGTTCAGTGCTGACAGCAGAGCCTGATGCAGGGCTCGAACTCACAAACCATGGGATCATGACCTGAGCCAAAGTCAGCCTCTTAACTGACTGAGCCACCCAGGCACCCCAGTACTTTACTATTGTAATCAATCTGATGCATAATTTGAAATCACTTATTTTGACTCTCTGGACTGAAAGCTAAAGTTGTGGAGGATCTCATAGATTCTCACTTTTTCTTTCTCCTCTTTTATTGAGATATAATTCACATACCATCAAATCTACACTTTTAAAGTATACTGCTTACTGGTTTTTAGTATATTCAAAGAGATGTGTAACCATCACTACTGTCTACTTCCAGAACATTTTCATCACCCCTCCCCCCCAAAAAACATACCGATTAGCAGTCACCCCCATTTCCTCTCCTAGCTCCTGGCAACCTCTAATCTACTTTCTGTCTCTGGATTTGCTTATTCTGGACATTTCATACAAATGTAATCATATAATGAGTGGTCTTTTGTGACTGGCTACTTTCCCTTAGCATAATGATTTTAAGGTTGGCTCATGTTGTAGCATATATCAGTACTTTACTACTTTTTATGGTCAAAAATATTTCATTATATGAATACAGCACATTTTGTTTATCCATTCATCAGTTGATGGACATTTGGGTGGTTTCCACCTTTAGGCTAAGATAAAAAAAAGCTGCTATGAACATTTGTGTGCAAGTTTCTGTGAACCTATATTTTTAATTCTCGAAGGTGTATACCCACTAGTGGAATTGCTGGATCAGATGACAGGGTAGAATTATTCTTAATCCCTGTGTTTCTAATTCCACATGATATCACCAGCCCCTCTGCGATGTGTGTCCCTGAGTAAAGAGCTTTTCAGATGTAGTTTCTACAGAGACTGAATCTATAGTTTCCTGCTTGGGCTGGTGGTCACCTTGGTTTAAGGGGTGGAGGAAGAGACCTAGGATTTAATATTTAATAATAGCTGATTTCATCCTATGCCTTGACCCCACTTTACACAGTATCTGGTGCCTTCCTGGGCTCTGCAGATACTTTAAGTCATATGTTCCTCCACTTTGCTAACTTAGTTGCCTTTCACTGCTTTAGGAGTTAGACCCTTTTATATTTCTTCACTGTCATTTTAGGGTTTTGGGGAGGAGAGGCTACAAATACCAGGTTGTTTACTGAAAATTGTACTAATTATGCATAAGTCTTTCTGACTATTGCTCATCTTTGAAAAAAGAGCAGCTCTTTGTTAAAAATCAGTTTAGAGAAAGATGAGGCAAGTGATCTGGACAGACTACAGTCATGTTTTTTTTAATGTTTATTCATTTATTTTTGAGAGAGAGAGAGAGGGTTCATGCATGAGAGAGAAGAGGGGAGGGGCAGAGAGAGGGAGAGAGAGAACCCCAAGCAGGCTCCAAGCTGCCAGAGCAGAGCTCAATGCAGAGCTCGATCCCATGAATTGTGAGATCATGACCTGAGCCAAAATCAGGAGTCAGATGCTCAACTGACTGAGACACCCAGGTGCCTCTTGACAGACCACAGTTTTAAATTATTTATTTTCTTTGAGCATTGTCCCCAAATCTGTTTTTGCTTTGTCTAGGGCCACATTCTCTGAGTTTTCAGGATGTAGGAAGTCAGTGTGGTAATACTCCCTAAGATAAACTTTGTCTTAGTCTATTTGGGCTGTTATAAGAAAACACCACTGACTGGGGGGCTTGAACAACAAACATTGATTTCTCAACAGTTCTGGAGGCTGGGAAGTCCAAGATCAAGGTGCCGGGAGAGTAGGTGTCTGATGAGATCCCACTTCTTGGTTCATAGATGGGCATCTTCTCTCTGTGTCTATATGAGGTAGAAAGGGTGAGAGAGTTCTCGGGGGGGGGGGGTGTCTCTTTTAAAAGGGCACTAATCTCATTCATGAGGCTTTCACCCTCATTACCTAATCACCTCCCAAAAGCCCCACCTCCAAATACCATCACTTCGGGATTAGGTCTTAACATAGGAATTTTGAGGGAACACAAACATTCAGTGCATACCAGGCTTTCTGTTACTGTTGATAATTACTGTTCCCTCTTCCTGCCTCCTTTATCCCCCCTCACCTCTAGCAGATTCCCTCAGGTAGGGGGCTTGGACATAGATAATGAACATGGCACTTATACCTGACTTCTTTATTTCCTCCTCCTTACTGACTACATCCTGAAGGCTGGAGTTACTTCTCTGGAGTCATTCCAAATGTTGCCTTATGGTTCTGAACAATGAACCATTAAGATGGGCTTTTCCAGAGCAATGCCCTTACCTTTACTTGGCAGTCAACAGCTTCTTCATGTCATAGAAGCTGGAGACAGGTACAAGGATGTTCAATACCAGCTGTAATAACAAAAAGCAGGAAACATGCAAATGATAGCTACAAGGAGTATGAGTAAATACAGGGTCACATTTTGAAACAATGGAATGCAATTCATCAATAAAAATGAGTGAACTAGGGGCACCTGGGTGGCTCAGTCGGTTAAGCAGCTGACTTCAGCTCAGGTCATGACCTCACAGTTTGTGAGTTCGAGCCCTGTGTCAGGCTCTGTGCTGACAGCTCAGAGCCTGGAGCCTGCTTGAGATTCTGTGTCTCCCTCTCTCTCTGCTCCTCCCCCGCTCACACTATGTTTCTGTCTCTCTCTCTCTCTCAAAAATAATCATTAAAAAAATAAAAAATAAATGAGTGAACTATGTAGCTGCACACAGCAGCATAGATGGGTCTTAAAAACATACAGTAAAAAAAAAAAAAAAAAGTCATGGAAGAATATACATTCTGTGATTTCCGTAAGTGCAAAAATTCCCTCAACTTAAAATATGTGTAGGAAAACATACATGAACAAATCTCTAAAGAAAAAGAAGGGAATGATTAAATCAGAATTCAGGATAGTAGGTACTGCTTGGAGGGAGAGGAAGGGATATGATTGGACAAGCCTACACAGGACTTTTTTTTTTTTTAACGTTTATTTATTTTTGAGACAGAGAGAGACAGAGCATGAACGGGGGAGGGTCAGAGAGAGGGAGACACAGAATCCGAAACAGGCTCCGAGCGGTCAGCACAGAGCCCAACGCGGGGCTCGAGCTCACGGACCGCGAGATCATGACCTGAGCTGAAGTCGGCCGCTCAACCGACTGAGCCACCCAGGCGCCCCATACACAGGACCTTTCTAAGGCACTACTTAAGTCAGATTCTTTTTAAAGCAGGCTGGTAGGTACATGTGTTCATTTAACTTCTATTAGTTAAATTGTTCATATATGTTAAGTACATTCTTTCGTTAGCATGAAATTTCACAATAAAAAAATGGAGTGATTACTCTCTTTTTTCTCCTCTTTTAAAAGATGGATTTGGGGGCGCCTGGGTGGCTCAGTCTGTTGAGCGTCCGACTTCAGCTCAGGTCACGATCTCGTGGTTCATGAGTTCAAGCCGAGTCAGGCTCCGTCCGTGCTAACAGCTCAGAGCCTGGAGCCTGCTTCAGATTCTGTGTCTCCCTCTCTCGCTGCCCTCCCCCGCTCACACTTTTCTCTCTCTCTCTCTCCCAAAAATAAGTAAACATTAAAAAAAAAAAAAAAAAGATGGGAGTTGTTTCTCTTTTTCATTCTTTGGAGGGTTTTAGGGTGGGGAGAAGAGTAAAAAATGTCTCTCCTCATCTTTATCAATGACTCTTGCCCCAGGGATTTGAATAATTCTCATGCATAGCCATGTAAAGGCATGGCCATTATGAACTTGGGTTTCCGTATAACATTGAAGAGAGTCCATGGAAAACTGACATAAAGAAGTTTTGTGACTTCCAAGATTGCTTCTTTTTGAAACCCTTGAAGGGAAAATGGCTTTACTTCAGAAAATGGCTCACGCACTTGTTTGGAAAGACAGCAAGGCAGGGTTGCTGCAACAGTGCAGAGGAAGAAGTTAGGGGGACTTCACCTCTGCCTGGGCCTCGATGACTCCCAGAGAGAGAAGTGGAGAGAGAGAGTGCACAGGAGTCTAGGGGAGAGGCAGTCTAGGCGAGCACTCACTGGCCCAAGGTGAGACCTGCTTGAGCCGGTGCCCTAGTGGACCCATGCCCATCTCAAAGGGCATGATGCCTGCCGGAAGGGTGGATATTTTTTTACCACTCAGGAGCACTGGATCTGTTCATGCCAGAACAAATATTGAGTTGAGCAGTGAGTGCTCCAAGCCATGGCCTGAAAGAGCCTTCGTGTTAGGACTTGGTGGATAGACAGGGGTAGGAGGGAGGAGTGAACATGCCAAGAGAGGTCAGCAGAATCGGGCAGTGCCTGGGAGGGAATTTGGACTTTACCCTGAGCAATGAAGAGCCGTTAAAGGGTTTAAGCCAGAAAGAGGCAGGATAAGAATTGACTGGCAAAGTATGTTATTAAAAAAGGCTGGGAAGACTTCAACAATTTATTTCAAGGAATCTATACTGCATTAATCACATCACCTACACCTACAACTACACCTACACCACTGCACCTATAATCTGCACCTACACAGATTATAGTCATGTCCATATGTGGTAAAACAACACACTTTCACTCTGCGGACAATACTTGATGCACATCCATATTCAGAGAACCTTTGCAAAACTCTGTGCCCACACCTTCCACTCGCCTGAGGCTCTGGGGCTCATAAGGTAAACACCGCCTGTCCAGTTAATGTTAATGCTAAAGTGTTCTTCTTGACAACAATTAGCAACAAGTTCAGCTTTTTGCCTTAGGTTAAGCTCCTAGCCCCCACACGGGAGGAATGCTTGTCTTCTTATCTGTGAAGGACACACATCCAAATCAGGGGCCTGCTGTTGCTTCTAACCATGTAAATATATGCAAACACTAAAGGAGGAACTAATTCACAACACGTGTCTATACCACTTAGGACTGTTAGCAAAACTAATAAATAGCATTGGGACGCCAGTTTTGAATTTGCTTGCCTCTTTTATGCTCACATCTGCAGAGGTGGCTGCTGTGACCGCAAAGGGAATTAACGACCTAATTAGGTAATCTTTGTTTAGTATCCACGTCCTGCAAGAAGTTCAATGAGAGCAGGGGTCATGTCTGTCTTGTTTTTACCCTGGTATGCCTGGTGCCTAGAAGAGTGGCCAGCATGTGTTAAACGTTCCAGTTGTATTTATTGAATACACTGTGAGTATGCTTTTACAAGTGAGGACACCAAGGCTTAAAGATGTTAAATAGCTTACCAACTATTAGGTCACCAGCTAATCCAAACTCACAACTGTTGGACTTCATCTTCTTACTGGCTCCCAAACTGTCTAAGGTTTTATAAGGATCACATAGCTTGGTCAAGTTTCCAGCTATTAAATAGAAAGCTATTGAAAGATTAATTAACACCTTGAAAGGTCTTAGCCATTTTCAGGACATAAGATCGAATTCAGAGGTGGGCATAGTAGAATGGTTATGTTTAAACTTGCTATGTTTCATGAAGGTACGACGTTGAGAAATTCATACCTGGCATTTACGAACGAAAGCTGCCTTAGAACTCGGAGGAAGTATTGTTAGGAATTTGCCCAACTCAATCGTCCTAAGCTTGTTATCAATAAAGAAGGTGTTTTCATTAAAATAGAGATCAGTGTGGTTTTATGGCTCTTTTTCCTCAACTGCAACCTTTATTGAGGGAGAGCTCCAGTTTTCATGGGCCACTTGGCACTCATCATTTTTTTAATGTTTCTTTATTTATTTTTGAGAGAAAGAGAGAGCAGGGGAGGGGCAGAGAGAGAGGAGGACAGAGGATCTGAAGTGGGCTCTGAACTGACAGCAGTGAGCCGATGCGGAGCTCAGACTCAAGAACCGTGAGATCATGACTTGAGCCTAACTGCGCGAGCACCCAGGTGCCCCAAATATTTATTTACTTATTTCTTTAGACACTTGGGGAGGGGCAGAGAGGGGAAAACAGAGGATCTGAAGCAGGCTCCATGCTCACCCAGAGAGCCTGGGGTTCGAGCTCACCGAACCGAGATCATGACCTGAGCCAAAGTCAGACGCTTGCACCCCTGAGCCACCCAGGCGCCCCCGGCACTCAACATTCTTAACTTGCTTGCCTGAAAATCATTGCCCAGGGAGGCCTGGGTCCTGATCCCAGTCCCTTCCTCACATTCAGCCTGGCCTGGGCACACACTCCCTGTTAAATATTCAATACCCCAAGGCCTGCAGAAGAAGCATAGGAAAGTAAGAGTATCATTGCCCATAGGAAGGATATTGAAGTAATTGTGCAAGCCACCTATGGTGAGAGAGGGAAGTTAAGTGTCTGGGAAAGGCTCCATCGGGAGCAAGTAACAAGTCCTGGCCTATTCTCATCTCATCCCATTTCTAGGCAGGAGCTAGCTAAGCTGCCAGGCAGGCCCTCGGCCAAACAACACAAGAACAAGTGATGTGTGAACGTGCAGGTATTACCCCGATGACCAGACAAGCCCACATCTCATCTTCTCTCTGGGTTCGGTCATCCAGAGAGTGGCTGCAAGGGAAACTGCAAACACCAGCCCGAGACTCCATACTTTCTCTCCTCACTGCAGCCAGGGTAGAGGTCAAGGTGCAAAGGTCTCAGGAACTTGAATTTCATGTGTTTTAGAAACAAACACTGGCAAAGATTTTGATGGTCTCTGAGTCATCTCTGATCTGCAAAATGTTTTCACATATACCTTCCTGTGACGTAAATAGAACTGTATTATTATTCCCAGGTTGGAGGCAAACAAAGGGATTACGTTACCGTGTAAAGCCACGTCGTTGCCCCCAAAACCCACCTCTTGGTGGACTGTTGATCCGTCATGGTGTTCAGTTTTTCTGCCTCTTCAAGGTGATCATTTACCACTTTTATGTTTGGTGTATCAGCACTTGGAGAACTGACGAGCACTTTGGAGTCCCAGTCCAGAAAAAAAGCACGTTTATTCACTGACATACACACAGACACGTGCACACACACAGAGTTGTATACTAGCACGTGCTAGAATTATTGAGGCTCCCAAAGAGTTTTGTTTATGTGGTTATGTCTATCAGTATTTACTGTATTCAGTATTAAAGTGGGAAATTGTAGAAATGTTAATTCACTCATTAAAAAGAACCTCCCAAAATAAAATAAAATAAAATAAAATAAAATATAATAAAAAGAAACCCATTACATGTTAACATCAGAGTGGTGATGCCATCCCATGCCACGTAGCCTCTGGAACGCTCCACTGCACACTCAGCATGAGGACAGAGAAAGCAAATAATATTTTAGCATTGTTGTGAAAATAGTTTTAAATGCACAGTCCCCCCTGGAAGGGTCTTGAAGACCCTTGGGGGTTGGTCCTTGAACCACACTTTGGGAACTGCTATCTAGATCATTCTCCTCAAGCACCGGCTTCCCAATCCTTCAGAATCAAATTTCAGTCCCTTGCCCTTTTTGCTGCTTCCTCCTCACCTCTCCACTCACCCCCTAGCACCTGCCTGCCTGCCTGCCTGCCCGAGCCCTCCAGCCCAGAGTTTGTCTCTAATACACTTGAAAGCTTTGTTCTCTTCCCTCAAAGTCCCCTTGCCTGGAAGGTCCTTGTCCTCTTCCACCCACCTCGTGGCTCAGTGGTCATTCCCACCACCAGACTCCAGAGACGCTCTTCCCGCACTGTCCTCACTCAGCAACCTTGGGTTGTGGCTCTGCTCTACAGGTGATCCCAGAGATGAGCCCGGGATCAGGGGGCAGCTTGGATTCGAACCCTGAGTCTGCCTCTCTAGCTTTGCTTACATTTTTTTCATTGGAATAAAAAATTACATAGTAGCATATGCTCCTTGAAGGAAAAAGAATAGGGACATGTATAAGGCAAACAGAGTTGTTTCCCCGTTTGTTCTCTTCACCTCCCACTCCCTGGAGGGTAACCACCGTGGAGAGCTTGCCAGGTGTCCTTCCAGACCTTTTCATCCACATACACATGAGTAAGCTTCTTTTTATTTTTCTATTTTTTATAAAGGAGAGACCATATCATTCCTATGTCCGAGGACTTGCTTTTTTCTTCCTTCCCCCCTCTCTCCATTCCTTCCTTCCTTCCTTCCTTTTTTTTCTTTCATCTTTCTTTTTTCCCTTCTTTCTTGAAAAGTCATCATAGATACTCTTTGAATAGATCTACTACATTCTTTTACTTTTCAGTTTTTTTTCCAACAAAAACAAGTTTCATTTATTTGAACGGTCTCATGAAATAAGTCCACAAGAGTAACAAACCTCAGGACAAAGCACATTTGGACAAAAAGCCTAGTGTTCTGGGGGGAGCTTGGCTGGCTCAGTCAGTAGAACACATGACCTGATGTCAGGGTTGTAAGTTTGGGCCCATGTTGGGTATAGAGATTACTTAAAAATAAAACCTTAAAATAATTTTCAAAAAATTAAAAAATATATATAACCTTAAAAAAAAAAGTCTAGTGTTCTGAGTTGGGACAAATGTCCAATCAGCAATTGGACCAGAACCCCGTAATATTTAAACTTACTTTACTTTTTACTCTATATATTTAAATAACTTAAAGAAAAACTCTAATTCAGAAATGTGGAAAAAAGGTACACTAGAAAGAAAATAACGTGAATAGTTTAGAGACCCAGTTTATACCATAGGAGGAAAATAACTAAAGCCATTTTGTGCTAAAGTTTTCTGTAAGAGAAAAAGCCTCACCAACAAATTAAGAACTAAATCCTCTGGGGCACGTAGGTGGTTTCAGTCGGTTGAGCATCCAACTTTGGGTCAGGTCATGATCTCGAGGTTCATGAGTTCAAGCCCACATTGGGCTCTGTGCTGACAGTGCAGAGCCTGCTTCAGATCCTCTGTCCCTCTCTCTGCCCCTCTCCTGCTTGCACTCCCTTAACAAACAAACAAAAAAAAAAAGACTTAAGTGCTCTGTCAGGCTGTCCTGCCCTGGGTGATGTCTCCTTCTCCCCTGTATTGCTTTAGATGCCCACTCCTCAGTTATTCAGAACTCTTTCTTGTCCCTCACCCAAACCCTCTCCCATGTATTTATGAGTAAATACATAGGCCAAGTGGATAATTTTCTTTAAAAAGGGTGTTCCTGCCCCACTTTCCAAATACTATTGGCTTGAGCTTATCTTATTTTTGCAGCTTAAAGACTCAACAAAACCAACCATGAGGGAGGAGGCAGGATCTCCCCACTTCTGTGAGGGAGCTCCTTGTGTCTTGGGCTAGGTGAAGTGCTAGAAAAGTATAATTGCCCCCATTCCAGAGACAAGAAGGGCACCCGAGAAATCAAGTCCCAGCCTCCTCCCTGTTTTCAGAGCGCTGCGGAGATCGCAGACAAAGCCAGTTAGGGAAGAATGTATTTTGAACTTTTAAGTTCCTTTTTATACCAAAATTTATATTTTTAATTGTTATATAAATCGTAAACCCATCAGTTTTCTCCTTTTACCGTTTTTGTATTTTCTTGGTCTTGCTTGGAAAGAGCTTTCATAATCTTAAGATTAAAAAAAAAGTTCACTTCTACTTATTTCCAGTACTTTCTCTTTCTTTAGTATTTAGTTATTTATTTTGAGAGAGAAAGAGAGAGCAGGCATGAGCGCATGTGCATGTGAGCCTGCAAATGAGGGCAGGGCAGAGAGAAAGGGAAAGAGTATCCAGGCAGGTTCCATGCTCAGCGCCGGTCTCATGACCAAGAGATCACGACCTGAGCTGAAATCAAGAGTCAGACGCCTGTTTAACCGACCAAGCCACCCAGGTGCCCCTATTTCTAGTACTTTCATGTGGTTTTGCTCTTCAATCCATTTGGAATCATTTGGGGATCTTTTCCCAAATTTATGGGTCAATTAATCCCTCTAGTAGCATTTCTCCATTTATTGAAATGCCCCCTTTAACAAGTAAAATATTCTTTAAGTCCCAGCTGTTTCTAGATTGTATCCTGTTCTGTTGATATGTTCCACTGATTCTGTGTCTGCACTGCATTATTTTTATTACTATAGCTTCAAGGTATATTTTGATATCTAAAAGGATGTCTTCTCGGGGCACCTGTGTGGCCCAGTCGGTTGAGCTTCTGACTCTTGATTTAGGTTCACGTCATGATCTCACAGGTTGTGAGATCGAGCTCAGCATCGGGCTCTGTGCTGACACCTCAGAGCCTGGAGCCTGTTTCAGATTCTGTGTTCTCCCTCTCTCTCTGCCTCTCCCCTGCTCATGCTTGTCTCTCTCTCTCAAAAATAAAATAAACATTAGGGAAAAAAAAAACAAAAAGAGGAGGAGGACACTTGTTGGGATGAGGGCTGGGGGTTATATATAAGTGATGAATCACTAAATTCTATGCCTGAAATTATTATTACACTATATGTTAACTAACTTGGGTTTAAATTTTTAAAAATTAAATTAAAAAAAAAAGAAGAGGAGATTGAATGCAGGGAATTGGTGACTGGAAATGGAAGGACTAAGAAGCCTAATGCAAGAACAGGAAGTTACTCTACCAGGGGTGCAATAAGGGGAGGAAGTAATATTGCTAACGCCCAGAGATGGAGTCATGTGGTGGGATCTAGAAGTACATGGAGGCTGCCTGATGGAAACTGGGACCACGGAATGACAGCCTGTAGAGCAGATGTGGGTGGGAGATATAGTTGTCGCCAGAGACACCACAGGAAGCAAAGAGAGAGGAATGGAGGGGAAATACTCTGTTTTCTCTCCTCATCCCTCTCTCCAAGCTCCCACTACTGCTTCCCTTTGGGCTGAATCGACCTGGAAGCCAGAGAGCAAGGGAGCCTGGGAAATGTAGTCCTCTGTGATCCAGCATAGACAGTAGGAAAGGCAGGGAATTAATGTGAGCCACAGCCACAAACCAGTTGTGTGACCTTGGGAAAGTTGCTTAACCTCAGGTTGCCTCAGTTTCCTCCTCCAAAAAGTGGGGATAAATAATAGTAGTACTTACCTCAAGGATTAGACTATCACCTGAAAGCATTTAACAGTATTATTTATTATTATTATTCTGTAAAATGAAGTAACAATACTTATCTTGCAGAGTTATGGTCAACAATAAAGTGAGGTAATGACTATCACATGTTTGCATGGTGTTGTGTAAATGGTTCTGGGTACTTCACAAATGTTAGTCTCCTTGTGGCTCCAGTGTCTCATCCTTAGTACATACTTAATAATGTGTAGAGCTGACAATAATAATGGCCCTCACGGGGGGAGGAGACGGCCTCCTGAGAGTCGGGAGGGACATTCTTGTCCTGCTGGAGGGCTAGGGGGACTCTGGGGGCCAGGGCTTTAGGTCTGGGCAACACATAGCCCTGCATCAACCAGTACACCCACACATGGAGATGCATTTGGAATGACATCCTTTGGGGCGCCTGGGTGGCTCAGTTGGTTAAGTGGCCGACTTCGGCTCAGGTCATGATCTCGCGGTCTGTGAGTTCGAGCCCCACATCAGGCTCTGTGCTGACAGCTCAGAGCCTGGAGCCTGTTTCAGATTCTGTGTCTCCCTCTCTCTCTGACCCTCCCCGTTCATGCTCTGTCTCTCTCTGTCTCAAAAATAAATAAACGTTAAAAAACAAAACAAAACAGGAATGACATCCTGCATCCTTTTCGGAGGTTTCTTCTCCTGCTGCCATTGGTACCCCCCATAAAAAAAAAGTGTATTTATTTTTGAGAGAGAAAGAGAACGAGAGAGACAGAAAGAGAGTGCATGTGCATGCGCGCAAGTAGGGGAGGAACAGATAGAAAAGCAGAGAGGGAATCCCAAGCAGGCTCTGAGCTCTCAGCACAGAGCCCGATGCTCATGAACCGTGAGATCATAACCTGAGCCAAAATCAAGAGTCGGACGCTTAACTGACTGAGCCACCCAGGTGCTTCTGGTGCCCCCCTTTTTTAAAAAGTTTAGCCTGTTCCTATTGACTTATGATGATACCTGTGCATTTCTGTGTTCCCATGTGTGGTGTGAACATTCACCAGTGTAAAATCTTTGTGTGTGTTGAGTACTTTACCACTTATGGACATGGTCCCATCCAGTCCTCCCGACAAGCTAAGCAGACAGGGCAAGCTTCATCATCCCTGTTGAATGGCAGTGGAAGCCAAGACTTCAAGAACACAAGTGGCAAAAGCCCAAAAGCCCACTGGGATGTGGGACAAAACCATTCCACTCTAACTCGGGACTCTTCCTACTAATATCCCAGGCTGCCTCCCACTAGCACGTGTGAGTTAGCACATGTGCATGCATGCACACCAAACGTGCAATAGATTCAATATATCTGCTGGAAAGTTCCATGCCTTATGAATTTTAGTATTCCCTGTCATAGATAAAGTGCCTGGAAGCTAGGAATTAATAAGTGATTGTGAAATTGACTTGATCTTGACTCCTGAACTGGATCATCGTGGGGGAGAGAGAGAAGGTGCATCAGTGAAGATCGCGGCCAGAGCCAGAGTTCAAAACCAGCTGACTGAACTCTAACACTGGTCTGGCCCTTGATTCTGGTTCTGCGCATACCCTTTTGGGTCACCCACAGAGCAGAGGGGCCTGGTCACTAGGAGAGGCTGAGATGCCCAGGGAAATGGATCTGCCTGCCTGGCTCTGCCCCAGGACGTGTAACAGTTCCTTCTGGGGAGTGGAGGCCCTGGCAGGCAAGAGCTTGCTATAAAATAACAGTGCTAATCAACCAACTGCTTTAGCTGCCTACCCAGGACCTGGTATCCACACTGGTCCCTGGGAAACCAGTCGGAGCAGACACCTTATTCGTGTGGGCATGGAGTGCTGGCAGGGAGCATGGAACACTAGAAATTAGAATAAAATGGATCACCATTAGGGCATCACTATTTGCCAGGCACTTCTACAAAAATATATTTGGTTCTACTCTTCACTCAGCCAAGGCATGGCCCTGCTGGACTCTGACTCAGCTCATTGCACTTGCTTCAGCTATGAACTTGCTCCCCTGTGACATTTTGCAGATCTTACATACTCAATGATTTGGCTTGGCTTTGCTTCTCTGTGTTCTTTCTCTTTATCCTGAAATAGGAGGCCACAGTGTCCTGTCAGCCTAAAAGACTTCTGAAGCAGGGGCATGGGGGTGGGCCCAGCATAGGTGGCCCAGGCAGCTGTCCACACCACTCTTATATGTTTTCAAGAATCCTGATGGCTGCCTCATTCTCCCCTCTGCCCACAGAAGTCTCAGCACCCTTGAGAATCAACAGGAAAAGGCAGGATCATGAATTACACTATGAGCAGTGGGTGAGAAGAATAAAAGTTAAAGGCCTCTCAATGGACTTTGAGACTCTACACAGCCTGCCCCCAGTATCTCTCAGGCCTCATTTCCTCTTACTCTCCTCTCACATCACTCATCACTGTTCCTGGAACATGCCAGGCCCACTCCTGTCCCAGGGCCTTTGCACCACTCTTCAGCCAGATAGTCCCATGCTCCCTCCTGCTTTCTGTTCCAATATCACTTTCTCCCCAATACCTTCCTTGACCACCCTCTCTACAACTGCAAACTCCCCATCGCACCCCATTCTCCCCCGTCCCCTGCTTTTTCGTTGGCACCTCTTGCCATCCACCTTATTTATCTCCATGATTTCTCTCCCTGCCTCAGCAGCTTTGTCTGTATCTCCAGCACTAGAAACACTGCCTGGCCATTGCACGTGCTCAGTACTATTTGTTAAATTCCTACATGAATGAGGCTAGACCGTGAGTTGACATCAGGCGTGTATGGTTCAGGTCAGCCCCCCTCCCTCCTGGGCCTGACTCCGTTCATCTGTCTAATGATGAGAGGACATGTGCTTCTGTGCAAGCTGCCTTCCTGTGGTAATAATTGATGAGTCCAGACAATATCCTCTTACCACCCCAGAGAGGCCCAAACAGAAGGCAGTGAGGCAACGGAGGCAGGAAGCAGCTCCCGGATGACTAACTGGGATCTCAAGTGCTGATCCTTACAGGCCTCAGTGAGGCTCACGATTGTTAGCTATTGAGATTCACGTGCTTCCTGGCCTGACCTGGCCCTAGATGGCTATGAGGCACACTTGAAAAAATAATGCTCTCTTAGGGAGTTGCCACTGAGGCCTGGAAAAGGACTAGAGATTTGCTGAACTCTGTCCAGAAATTTTGCAAAGGTAGACTTGGTTCAATCCTTATAAGGACCCCCTCTGTGTCAGGCGCTGTTCTAGAAGCATGGAGCGGCGATCCCGAGGCCTTGCCCTGTTTGTTTGCTTGGGAGTCCTGGGATGCCATCCATTCCCAAGGCCTGGGGCCTGCTTTCCTTCCCCCTCCTGCTCTCCTGTCTCTCAAATCTCCCCTGATCTGCCAGCTATATCTAGACGGTTAGATCCCCTTCATCTCGAAAACAGAACAACGGTACGACAACCTGCCCCCCACCCCTGCCAGGCCAGTGGGACCATAGCACTGGTTTCTCCACGTCCCCCTCCTCATCCTAGTCACATCAACCCTGTATTGCCGTCCAGCTTTCGAGGAAACTCCAAATCCCTCCCTCATGACCACCTGCCTGTGTTCAGTCCCATCATTTCTTAACAAATCTGCCTTCTATACCTGTTGGGCTACGTGCCTCAGTGGCCCCCAATGAATCGTAGGCCTCCGTGTTCAGCACATTCATGCCTTGGCCCTATCTGAACCGTCTCTCCCTTCCCTTCTCTCTGCCTCTGCGGCTCATTGTGGATAAATTGACTCTTGTCTTCAAGGGGAGGCAGGCTTCTCAGTTCCCCAGCCCTTGAGAAACTCTCCACTGCCTAGAACGCCTGCTCCATGAGTGCATCGCCATTGGTACCACACATATCTTTGCACGTAACCGTTGGCTGTCTGAGGTTGTCTGATGTATATGTATACAATCTCTGCAAGAGAATGTAAACTCCTTGCGGGCAGAGACAACTTTTATCTCTCTGCAGCCAATTTGGCACAGCACCCAACTCACTGGGCAATCAATCTATGACAGATTCGACCCGGATTTATGGAATTGTGACATTTGAAAAGAATACATTTGGAAAAATGGGTATTGGTTTATAGATCTTAAGAGGAAAATGTAGGGGCGCCTGGGTGGCTCGGTCGGTTAGGCGTCCGACTTCAACTCAGGTCATGATCTTGCGGTTAGTGCGTTTGAGCCCCGTGTCGGGCTCTGTGCTGACAGCTCAGAGCCTGGAGCCTGCTTCGGATTCTGTGTCTTCCTCTCTCTCTGCCCCTCCCCTACTTGCACTCTGTCTCTCTCTGTCTCTTGAAAATAAATAAATGTTAAAAAAAATTTTTTAAGAGGAATATGTAGAATCCAAGGTTGTATTACGGTCTGAATGCTACAATTTAAATTTTTTTAACGTTTATTTATTTTTGAGACAGAGAGAGATAGAGCATGAATGGGGGAGGGTCAGAGAGAGAGGGAGACACAGAATCTGAAACAGGCTCCAGGCTCTGAGCTGTCAGCACAGAGCCCAACGTGGGGCTCGAACCCACGGACTGGGAGATTGTGACCTGAGTTGAAGTCGGACGCTTGACCGACTGAGCCACCCAGGCGCTCCTGAATACTACAATTTAAACTATGTATTCATATGTGTAAAACTGAAAGGCCACTGGTAAAAAAAAAAAAAAAAAAAAAAAAAAAAAAGAATTGTGTGTTAGGGTTGTTAGGTTATGAGTGATGTGTTCAAATAGTCTGTGAATACTGTTCGTGCATTGTTTATGCATTTGAAAAGATTTTTAAAAATTCATGGAGGGCTTTAAGTGTCACTGAAACATTTCACTCTTGGGTACAAACTCATTACGTTTTTCTTAGGAAATAAGAGGGAAGGGGAATGGCGTAGGCAGGATTGGCTGTCCTTTAGAGACTTTGCTCAAGTCATATTTATACATAAATAGCTGAGCAAAGGCAAGTCCAATTTTGCCTGCAAATGTTAATTCCCTGGGGATGGGGCAGAAAAATAAACAGTTTAAAATAACCAAATGAAATCATGTGAGCTATAAAGATTTTTTTTTTTTTCTTTTTCAACAAGAATGGGAAGTGCATGCCCCTGGAGTTTCCTGGTGTTTTGTGCCCTGAAGCTCCAGCAGTGAGGAGTGTGGCTGGGAGAGGCCCAGTGCACAGTCCAGCCCGGCAAGGGCTGCTCTGGGTACCAGCTTCCTCTGAGTCTTTAACCTTCTTGACATGCTTATTTTATCCATATCAGACTATGGGCTCTCAGAGATGAGACTGTATTCTTCCCGCCAAAGGCGTGGCCCTACAGCACACCTAAATATCTAAGAGGACTTGAGAGGTCATGGATCCAACCCCATCATCAGACACAGGAGGACCAGGCTCAGAGAACGAGGCATGTGCCGAGGCCACACAGCCCCCGGTTCTCTAGGGTGCTGTGTGTGTTTGTTTTTTGTTCATTTATTTATTTAAAAAATTGTTTTAATGTCGACTTATTTTTGAGAAAGAGAGAGGGGGAGACAGACCGTGAATAGGGGAAGGGCAGAGAGACAGGGAGACACAGAATCTGGAGCAGGCCCCGGCTCTGAGCTCCTGGCTGTCAGCGCAGAGCCCGATGTGGGGCTCGAACCCACGAACTGTGAGATCATGACCTGAGTGGAAGTTGGATTCTCACCCAGCTGAGCAACCTCTGGGGGGCTGTGTTTAGAGAGCTGGGAAGTGCTCAAGCCCTGCCCCCACAGTGTTGCTACTCAGCGCCGGTATTTAGAACTTTCCTCTGATAAATGTGTGTTGAGCATATATCCTCTAGACCAGAAAGATGGCAAAAGGCCAACAATAAACAAACCATGCTCCCTAACATTAAGGAGCTCTGGATTCAGCAGGAGAGAGGCTGCAAGTTCACAGACAACCAGAATACAAAGGGGAAAGGAGGAAGAGCCGACAGAGGAACACACAAAGGAAAAGGAGCCCTCTGAGGAGGTGGACCAAGGGAGGCTCTGTTGGCATTAAGCAGGCTTGAAGGGGTTCAGCTTGCAGATGAAGTCTGAGGCACCCCATCCTGTTGCATTCATTGAACAAATACTTACTGATCGCCCACTACCACGTGCCTGGGCACTTGAGAAGCAAATCTCTCCCCTCTTGGAGCTTACATTCAAGTAAGAGTAGGGACAGACACCACATGAGATACAGAAGTAGAAGTAGGTTAGATGGGCTGGTGAGAATGTAAAATTGTGTATCCACTGTGGAAAACAGTATGGTGGTTCCTCAAAAAAGTAAACGTAGAATTATCATTTCATCCAGCAGTTCTGGATGAATATCTACTTCTGGATATCTAGTCACCCCATGCCAAAATCTGGGGTAAGAGTGGTCCAAACAGAGGGATCAGCAAGTAGGTGTGAGGCAGAAACAGCAAGGAGACTCCTGTGCCAGAGCCATTGCCATGAGAATCCACTGGTTTATCTCTGTGCCTCTTCGGGTGATTCCAATGGTACCAGGGAAACTGCTTAATAGCAGAGCTGGGAAAACCCTTCCTCGGCCCGGGGCAGGAAATGCACAGTGCATAAGGGTTTACCTGGCAGAGGGATTGGGGGAATGATCTGGCTGTATTAAACTTGTAGCAAAGTCACCATAGACTCTAGCTATTAACTTTCTTTGGGGAACATGATTGCTCAGGGCATAAGACTTGCATGTGACCATAGCTTCATTTCTTTGGAAACAATTCTGCTAGGACAGGAATTGAGAATTCTTTCTCCGTGACCTCTGGGTGAGTTTGTGTTCAGATGAGAACATTGGTTTGCATTTCTCATTAAGCTGCTCTCATAGCTCCTGGGTTTGGAAGAGGCTATTGTCATTAAACTCTTTTATGACTTTCACCCCCAACAAACTAAGGGTAAAGGTGAATAAAGAACTCGCTCAAGTTAGAACACTCCAATGCCCCAAGATGATTCCTTTTCATAAAACCTGAAGTTTCATGCCAGGGCATTACATAAAAATAAAGCCCCAATAGCCAAGTGCAAATTACATCATTATAGACAATGCTGCGAGATGAAGTCTTTCTTTCAAGATACTTTAATTGCCAGATGCAAAAGATAGTTCTTTTCTTGTTAATACTTCGCCATGGCTAATACCTACTGTAGCTGCATTAAAGGCTCTGAGGCATTTCTGCCAAGATGTGATGGCCAAGAACCAGTGATGACTTCAGAGGGAGCTCTCTCTAACCTGCCAGCCCCGCCATCTTGACCTGGCCTGCACGCCAGCTGCCCGACTCAGTCTGATTTGCAGCTACCATTAGTCTGTCCTCGTGGAGAGGCTAACGCTCACATTATATGCAGTTTTTAGAAAAACTGGCTTAAAGTTCAATGCTGAGGGATGTTGTAGACCTAAAAGTGGTCTCTGGAGGGATCTTCTCTGAATTTTCTGCTAGAACCCAATGTGTCTGAGCCACAGTGTTATGGAAAGTGCATAGGAAGGAACAGGAGACAGGAAGTCTGAGGTTTAGCCATGGTTCACCTCTGTGCTGGTTATCTTTTGTCTGCTTAACCCAATGCGGAGCTGCTCCTAACTCTTCTCTGCCCTGTCTTATGCTGCAGGAGGCTGGCCTGTATAGACCACAACAGGTTCCCTTGCTCTCTGGCTTTGATGAGGTCAATGAGCGTCTCCCATCAGGAGAGACAGGTTGGCTGTTGTTCCCCTGACTTCTTCCTGAGTCTCTGGGGGCTACTGACTCCTCCCACTGCAGATCTCTCTCCAGGTTCTGGTAACTGTGTCCTCTTCTCTCTTTCTCAGGGCCAGGTAGTGTTCCCAAATACCGCACTGTCCCTTGCAGTTTCCCTACAGCCTGTCCTCACTTGTGTAAAGAGTACTGAATCCTGCTGAAATTCCCCAGAATCTGTCCTCGGGTTCCTGCCAGCACCCTGACTGTTGCAGCCACTAAGGAGTTGGGTGACCCTAGTCACGGCAACTTAGGCACCTAAGTCTTGGTTTCCTCATCTTTAAAATGGAAATAAAGGGGGGGTGAGTGCCTGGGTGGCTCAGTCAGTTAAGTGTCCAACATCAGCTCAGGTCATGATCTCGTGATTCGTGAGTTTGAGCCCCACATTGGGTTCTGTGCTGACAGCTCGGAGCCTGGAACCTGCTTCGGATTCTGTGTCTCCCTCTCTCTCTGCTCCTCTCCCGCTCACACTCTGTCTCTCTCTCTCTCTTTCAAAATAAACATTAAAAAAATTTTTTTAAATAAAATAAAATGGAGGGGCACCTGGGTGGCTCAGTTGGTTAAGCGTCCGACTTCGGCTCAGGTCATGATCTCGCGGCTCGTGAGTTCGAGCCCCGCGTCCGGGCTCTGCGCTGACAGCTCAGAGCCTGGAGCCTGCTTTGGATTCTGTGTCTCCTTCTCTCTCTGCCCCTCCCCTACTTGTGCTCTGTATCTCTCTATCAAAAATAAATAAATATGAAAAGAAAATTTAAAAAAATAAAATAAAATGGAGATAAAGGGACACCTGGGTGGTTCAGTCGGTTAAGCAACCAACTTCGGCTCAGGTCATGATTCTCAGGGTTTGTGAGCCCAGCCCCGCATTCGGCTCTGTGCTGACAGCTCCGAGCCTGCCTTGAATTCTCTGTCTCCTTCTCTCTCTGCCCCTCCCCGACTCTCTCTCCCTCTCTCAAAAATAAACATTTTTTAAAATATAAAAATAAATAAATAAAATGTAGATAAAAATGCCCATTCTTACACACTTGTTCTACAGAGTATTCATAAGGTTTAAAGTGACTATAAAGCATGAAACAAACATGTTTCCAAAACAGATACACTTTCTAAGCTTCACCATTCCAGGAATGCCTAGAAATAACCTGCTATCTTTTCTACATCCGGACACTGCTACCAAGAAGCAGGCACTTGGAATGATTTTTCTAAAATATGCATGGGTTTTTATCGAATACCCAAAGGCTAACGAACTTCACCGTGGCACACACCAAACACATTAGGTAGCTAATAATACATTTATCCTAAAATCTATGTCAAACGCAGGAAGACAGGTAACACAAAACCATTTTGCATATTTTGGACTCATCAGGGTAGTTAACAATAGCATTTTACTAGAAAAAAAATCTAAGCATAAATAGTGGCATATTTTTCATTTTGGATAAATAAAACTAGCTTTGTTACCACCATTGGCTACCAAGAAGCAACCTGGTGTAGGAAAAAGGATATCATCAGACTTAAAAGATGGGTCCTAAGTGTCAGTTCTGACTCATCCTGTATGTGTGACCTCAAATAAAGCATTTAGTCCCTGTAATGTTTTTTATCAGATCTGTAAAATGGTGGTGAGAGTTGCCTCCCTTACTTCACAGATGGTAACAGTGCAAGTTCCCTGTACGTGAAATTGGACTATTTGCTATTGCTCCCCCAAGGCTTCTTCAAATACGTCATCTCCCCGATTATTCTCATCTGATTAAGATAGGTGGAGGCACAGAAGGCTGTTCCGATTTAAGACTCGGAGGGGGATGGCGTAGGTCTTGGGGGAAGACGGTGGAGGAGGCAGAAAGAGGCCAGATGTCCCCATTAATCCTGCAGTGAAGAGATTTTAGCCACCCGAGGCTGGCTGCAGGCCAGACACAGAAGTGAGTTCAGCGGTGAGCAAGACCGGTCCTTGCCCTCGAGGACTTTACCCTTTAGCCAGAGAGCTAAGCGTACCCCACAGAAAATCGTTGAACAGGGGGTTAGAATCGCCAAATTGTGCGGTTCACCTGATGCTCCAAAATCACGGTACACTGGAGTATCTGCGTCAGGCCACAAAGAAGAGGCCTCGGGCGGGGGGGGGGGGGGGGCCGGGGGGCAGGGCTGGGGATGTGAGCACTGAGCATCCGGCAGGGAGGAGGCTGGCTGTGGGGAAGGGAACCGACTTTGGGAAGGTGAGAAGGGCCCAGATTGCCAAGGCCTCAGAGCCAGGCTTCATAATGTTTATTTCTACACATTAGGAAACAGAAAACCACTGCACAGTTCTGAGCAGAGTCCTGAGGTGGGAGTGGATTTTTTGGAAGATGGGTTTTGTAGAGATGGGCCAGATAAAGTGATAGAAAAGACTGCAGAAAAAGTTTTTTTTCCCACTCTTTTAAAGAAACCTAAATATTTGCACTATAACCCATGAATTAGGATAGACGTTTCTGCCTCCTGTCAAAGACAAGTCCTTCCCAGAATATTTGTTTTCCTTTTTTTTTTTTTTCTAAGTAAGCTCCTCACCCAATGTGGGGCTCAAACCCCAGACATCAAGAGTCACTTGCTCTACCAACAGAGCCAGCCGGGCACCCCTGCCTTCCCTTTAAATGAAGTTTATTTACCCCTGAAAACAAGACATTTACAGTACTGTGAGGTGACTGTCATGGCCCTACAGGTCCTAAATCAGATGGGGTCTCTGTTTAAGGCTATGAAGAGTTACAACCACAAACTCCCCACTTGTCATACTCAAGTGACCGTGTGTGTGTGTGTGTGTGTGTGTGTATACATTAAAAAAAAAACCCACTGGGGCTTACATCATATTAACCCATTGGTATTTGAGAGATGACCACTGAGGTTCAACTCAGCCCCTTTTTATTTTTTGTAATCAGCTTTCCTTTATTATCGGCTCACCCTGCAGACTGGGTTCAGCAGCTGAAGCCTTTCTGGCTGTCAGGCCCAGATTGGCTCTCAGAAGCACCTGGATGGCCTCTCTCAACAGCCAACGACCTTTTTGTCTCAGGTCCAAGTTGTTTATTTACCTTTCCTAGACTATTTGGGTCATTAAAAGAAATGTATTAGTTTGCTTTTTCAATTCTCTATTCCCTAGAATTTTACTTCCTTATTTTACATATGGGAGGATAAAGAAATTATGCTGAGTGATTTTTAGCAGATTTGGGGGGAGGATAGGGCGGGAGGGCCTAATCTGAAATAGAGAAAAGAGGGAATTATCCTTTTATTTGTTTTTTAGTTTTTATTTTCTTCCCTGCATTGTCATATTCACCATCATGTCGTGAAATGCGACACTCAGTGGCACAGAATATATGGAAGGCACTGACTGACCTACATAAACATCAAGATTCCTGCCCTCTGGGGGTTTGCAGTCCAGGCAGGCAGACTGGAATAAGCTATACATCCTGAGTCAGAACAGACTCCTCCTCTAGAGGATGGCGAGGGTCAAAGGCTGAGGGGGGCAGGGAAGGTTTGGAGGAGGTGGGGGTCCTGCAGGTTCTGCTGGGGGTACCTGGGCATGGGGGAGTGCCGAGTGGGGCCGCCATGGAGGCCAGTGCAGGCTGGCAGTGTCTGAAAGACGTGGCTTGGGGAGTGCGCTAGAGGAGAGGTGTGCGTGTTGGGGTGTGTGCGTGTGTGGGGGGCGATAACTCTGAGAAAGCAGGCTCGTGTCCCAGAACAGGGACTTGGAATCCCTGCTCTGTGCCCTGCTTCAGGGGTTCTGAGGCCTGAAACTGTGCTGGAAATGGGGTGAGTTTGTGCAGGCTTCTGCAGAGATGGCCACGGAGGCCAGAGGAGCTTGGGGAGAGCTTTACATGCCATGTTTTGGTTTTGGATTTTATCCTGTGGAAGCCATAGAGTTTGGGGGCCAAAAAGAGAGGTGCAGAAGACAGGTACTGTGTGTGGGGTTTTTGTTGTTGCTGCTTGGTTTTTATGTTTTTTTTTTATTAAAAAAAATTTTTTTTAGTGTTTATTTATTTTTGAGAGAGACAGAGACAGAGCACAAGCAGGGGAGGAGCAGAGAGAGAGGGAGACAGAATCGGAAACAGGCTCCAGGCTCTGGGCCGTCAGCACACAGCCCAACATGGGGCTCGAACTCACAAACCGCCAGATCATGACCTGAGCCAAAATCAGATGCACAACTGACTGAGCCACCCAGGTGCCCCTGGTTTTTATTTTGTAAAGATTGACCCAGCTGTGGGGGGGGGGGGGGTTGGAATGAGGAGGAACACAAGCAGGGAGATGATTTCAGTCCTTTGTGGTTCAGGCATGAAGGGGAAAAGGCCCAAAAAGGATGATGGAATGGGCAGGAGAAATATTTAAAGAGAAGAATTGGCAAGCATTTGAGATTGCATGTGATTGGAGAAGAAAAGAGAACTACCAGTGCGTCAAAGTGACTGGGGCCTCAGCCAGGCCAAACGCAACTAGGTTTATGCACACTCCTTGCTTAGGTCTATAACTTACTGCTTTTAGCAACAGACTTTGCTTACAGACTGCCCCACTTACCGTTGCCAGAGAAGCATTTTCTTGAAGGATCAATGGGCCTTCTTCTTTTTTTTTTTTTTAATCTTTATTTATTTTTGAGACAGAGAGAGAGCATGAACGGGGAGGGGCAGAGAGAGAGGGAGACACAGAATCGGAAGCAGGCTCCAGGCTCTGAGCCACTGGCCCAGAGCCCGATGCGGGGCTCGAACTCACGGACCGCGAGATTGTGACCTGAGCCGAAGTCGGACGCTTAACCGACTGAGCCACCCAGGCGCCCCTCAGTGGGCCTTCTTAAAAGGGTGTATGAGTGACCAACAAACTTTGGGTTCCTTCACAGACTGAGAAGCTGAGCCAGGACACCCTACTGAGCTGACAGTGACCAAACATAAAAGTGTTTCCAGGAGAAAGTCACAGTAGACCTTACAGATTCATCAGGTTTCATTGGTACATCTTTCTTTTAAATGATTATTATAAGGGCAACATAAAACCATAGACGAGAGTGATGGAAACGAGAGAAAGCATTTCCATTTTTGGCTTTGGCATATGGGTTCCTGAATAATCTATTGATCAAGGCAGCAAAGTGTCCCCAAATAAAAGTCGGTATTTGTTGAAAGCCTACTATAATCAAGACACTCTGGGAGTGTCATTGAGTGCAAAGGCAAGTTATTTCCAACAAGGAAATTAATGTTTTTTAATACCACTCTCACTTAGTTGAGGAAATATCAAAACTTTTATTATTTTGAAAAGAAAAGAAATGGGTTACTCAGAATGTTGTTTCCAGATTATCTGCTTGGTTTTCACTGGGCTTTTGTCTCGGGGTCAACAGAGCTTGCTCCTGTAGGGGGCCCCGAGTGGTGGGTATGAGCTGGACAGACCCCATGCAGGCCACAAGGGGAGATGCTTTAAGTCTCCTGGGCCATGTTGTCACTTCTTGCGCTCAAAAGTGGGAGCCATGGCATTGTAAATAGACAGGTTTCTCTCTGGCTGTGCCTGAAAGCTCCTTTCTAATAGGTCTGATAGAACCCGAAGATGAACGTAGCAGGGATGAGCCTTGGGACCAGGTGGGAAGCTGGGAATCCCTTGGGAAAATCAATTCAGTGTTATCTATGAATGTAGAAATGTATAAACCTTAGGACCCAGAAATAACCCCAGAGCAACTCTTGACCATGGCCCCAGGAGTCACGTGCAAGAATGTTCGTAGCAGCACTGCCAGCGACAACAAAAAACAGCAACAACCTAAACATCTGTTGAGAGGAGAATGGAGAAGAAAATGGCAGAGTAGTCCCATGGTAGAATGTTCTACAGCTGCATGCCACAGCATGGACAAGTGTCACAAGCAGCATATTGCGTGGTGAGAAAAACAAGTCAAAGAATACATACCATGTACTTTATTTTATATCAAGTTCAAATGCATGCAAAACAAGCATATTTTTAGGGTAAAATTATGAAGAAAAGTAAGGGAATAATGAACAGAAATTTGGGAGGGGGCCAGGATGGGGAGAGGGTGGAGGAGAGGTACCCAGTGGGGCTTCAGTGGTGGGCGGATTGTAACCTCTATCTAAGTTGGGCTGTAGGTAGTTGGATGTCTGTGCTTTACATTTTGCCAGATGATTATTCTTTTGTATGCATTTAACATTTGATTTTGAAAACCTAGATAGGGGCGGAAGTCTCCTGCAAAAGATGTGATTGCAAAGCCTTATCCTCATCATCCCGGAACTCATCAACTCTGTCTGTTTAACCATCACACAAACAAAACGAAAAGGCCAAGTATATGTACGGAGCAAATATAGACGGAGAGGCGTGAGCCAAGAGCCTCGAGATACTCTGTCTTCTGGGTCGCGTTTGCCTTTCACATTGCTTCTTTTTTATATTTCATTTACGATTGCGGTCAAAAACATATCCTGAGTATCTCCTGCGCTAGGCCCGGCTTCAGTAATCAGGACCAGACAGTGGAGAGCGAGAGCGACATGGTGGAGAAAACATAATTAAGCAAATACGGATAAACCAGGGCAGGTGGCGCACGGAAGTACAGGTGGCTAAGGGAGCACATGGCAGCAGACAACCACGGAGCCTTGGGAGATAGCTGTACTTCAGAGAGTAATAACAGACGCTTACTGCGTGTTGGACCGGGTTCGAAGCACTTTACGAATTCTGTACACCATAAGTCAATTCACTGAATCCTCACAACCCTGATGAGGTAGGTGCTATCATTATCCCCATTTTGCAGCTGAGGAAGTTAAAGGACACGGGGGGTTAAGTGACTAGCCCAAGGTCACACAGCGAGGAAGTGCTGAGCCAGGATTCAAACCTGGGCACGCTGGTGTCCTTAAGCACCGCACTCTGCCCCTCAGGCTTCCCTAAGAAAGTGGCATTCTGGCTGATAGCTGAGATGTGAAGAGCAGGCAGGCCGGTACAGAGGAGGGCGATGAGAGTTCTGGGCAGAGGGCCCGTGTATGTATCACTTGAAGGTGTTACAAGGAGCTAAAATAAATATTTAACCACAAAAAATGTGAAAGAGCCATCCAGCTGAGAACAGTCTGCCTTCATTTCTTTTCTCTCTTTCTTTTTTTCCCCAGACTTGGCCTAGAAGTAGCAAGGCAGGGATGAGCTGAGGTCTGGGGGAGGTGGTTCAAGCTCTGGGCGAGACGCAGACCCTGGGGCCAGGGCTCCGAGGGTTTCTAAAGGCCCATGGCAACAACTGCCAGGGCTCCTGGGAAAGTCCCCAGGCATCCAGGATCCTGTGGCTTTGGCAGTCCCTCTGTCCCCTCTTGGCCTCGTTTCCCAAATGGACCCAACATCAATCAAGGACAAGAACCTAAGGCACGACCTAGCAAACAGCTGGCAGACTATTTTTAAAATCCAATTTAAAGTTGTGTATGTGTAAGCCCCAGTGTATTTCTCTGGGGGATTCTATCTTTCAAGTGGAAAAATTTTTTTTTAAGTCAAATAAGGTAATCTCTATTTTGATTCCCATCAAGCCCTAGTGCAGGGCCCCGCAGCCTACCGTAAGTGCTAATCCACATTAAGCACAGGCAAGTTGGAGCTCGGGAGTCAGGGCGACTCCAGGACGCAGAGACAAAGGTCAGGACTGCTGATATTTATCGTGTTAACACTGTTAGTGTGTGTTTTGCTTTGTCCGGCAGAAGGGGAGAAATAGAAGACATTAATTATGGCTGCTGGAAGGTGGGGAGAGCGAGCCTTCTGGGATCTGTCCATCTGTTGTCCAGCTTCCTGAATCTTGGACTCTCTCTGGCCCCTTCCAAAAGAAAAAATATGAAAGCACTCAGAAGAAACGAGAGTGAGGCGAGAGCAAGGTCTGGGGCAGCGAATGGGGCAGAGAAAATAAGAGGGAGGGTGGAGAGGGGTAGGGTGGAGAGGGGTGGGGACGCAGCCGCCAGCACTTGACAACGCCTGCTTGTCTAACTGCGGCCACCGTTTTTTTGGTGTTCTACCACCAGGCCTTGGCTTCAGGCGCCAGTGGCAAGATAAAGCATCTTGTCCCCGCGCCAGCAGCACGGCGTATCCTGTGAGGATGACAGCATTTTGCTTCTTCTAACAAATGCCTTTTGCATTCAGCAACCCAGATTTATTTGTCTGGGCTTTTCTTCTTTCTGAGGCCTACGCTGGCTAGATACATCTAGGGAAGGATTTCTCCAGCTTTTTTTCTTTTTCTTCCTATTTTTTTTTTTTCCAGGCACTTGCTAAGTTTCACTTTTCCTCTCAAACAAACAAATTCCAGGATAACCCCAAACGACCCTTGGCTACCTGAAGAGTCAAGCCTGCTGTGGCCACCAACCCAGTCCATGTCATCATCCAACATCCTTGCTTGGTGAACATTTTCAGTCACTGGAAGGAGACAGCAATGCTGGACAGGCTTCCTGGGGTAGGGATGGGCCTGGAGCAAAAGGAAGCTTCTGACAGAAACACTTTATACTTTGCTTGTGATGAGACCCAGGGAGGCGCTGCAGGAGGCTGCTCTCAGGAAAGAAGGCAGTTCTGTTAGGAGGGGAGCAGGGCAGGGAGCCAAGTCAGAGGAAGGCTTTTCAGACAAACCATGAGCCTATAAATGTAACCTCCCAGGGCTCCCCGTCACCAGGGTCTGCAGCAATGAAGTGGTCACAGTTTCACCAGGCAGCTCATGTCCAAGTCTCAATCACTAGAAAAGTCATTCTTGGGGTGCCTGGGTGGCTCATTCAGTTAAGCACCTGATTCTGGATTTTGGCTCAGGTCATGATCTCGTGGTTTGTGGGATCAAGTCCTGCGTTGGGCCCTGTGCTGACAGTGTGGAGCCTGCTTGGGATTCTCTCTCTCTCTCTCTCTCTCTCTGCCCCTCCCTGGTTCATGCTCTCTCTCTCTCTGCCTCTCTCTCTCTCTGTCTCTGTCTCACAAATAAGTGAACTTAAAAAAATACATAAAATTTGTTTCTTACAAAGTCACTGTTATATTGAATTAATGGACACCAAGCCCTAAGCACATGCAGGGGCTGGTGCCTGATTAGGTCTCTAAAAATGAGCCAGTCTCATGAGTATTATTGAGCAGAAAGCTGCCTCCCACAAATATTTAGCCATTGGCCCAGTGCTCTCTTCTAAAGCAACCTGGTCCATGTCTGATCCCCTGTTTCCATTTCCGTGATAAACATCTTGAGTGTTTTCCAGCATGTGTGATCCTGCATGGCTTTCAGAAACAGCACTATCATTGCTCTCTGTAAACGATTCAAGTCATCAATGGCCCTTTTTGAACATTCTAATCCTGGTGCCCAGGACTGAATCCAAAATTTCAAGCAGCATCTGATCATCCAAGAATACAGTGGAAAAGCACCCCTTGAATTCTCTCACCTGTTTAGGCACAAACCATTATGCAGGCATGTGTGAAAGGCTGAAAATATGAAGATGAATAAAACATAGTGCCTGCTATTTGCAAAAGCCCCAAATGGGGCGACTTATCATCACACCCAATGGATTAACAAGTTGTGGTCTGTTCACGCAATGGAATATTATACGGCCATGGAAATGAACTATGGCTTCACACAACAATATGGATGACTCACAAACATGATGTTGATTAACATTTATTTAATTTCATTTTATTGAGAGACACAGAGAGACAGAGTGTGAGCAGGAGAGGGGCAGGGAGAAGGGAGTCACAGATTCCGAAGCAGGGTCCAGGCTCTGAGTTGTCAGCACAGAGCCCAACGCAGGGCGTGAACTCATAAACCATTAGATCATGACCTGAGCCGAAGTCGGATGTTTAGCCGACTGAGCCACCCAGGCGCCCCAAACATGATGTTGATTAAAAGCCAGACACGAAAAAATAAATAAATAAAATAAAAGCCAAACACGAAACAGTACATATGATTTTTTTGGCCCTTTTTTTTTTTTTTAATTTACAAAAACAGCCAAAACTAATCAATGATTTTGAAAGACTGGATAGTGGTTGCCTTGGGGAGGGAGACGGAGAGTATAAGAGAGCACAGGGAGGGCTCTGGGATGCTGTAATGCTTGGCTTCTTCACCTGGGTGCTGATTGCATGACTATGTTTAGTTGGTGAAAAGTCTGTGAGGTACACATTTACAACATGTGCATTCTTCCTCATGGATGTTGTGTATCAATAAGAAGCTAAGGGAGAGAGGCATCTGGATGGCTCAGTTGGTTAAGCATCTAACTCTGGGTTTCAGCTCAGGTCTCGATCTCAGGGTTCATGGGTTCCAGCCCCACATGGAGCTCTGCAGCTGACAGTGCGGACCCTGCTTGGGATTCTCTCTCTCGCCCTCTCTCTCTGCCCCTCCCCCATTCATGTGAGTGCCCACACACGCTCTCTCTCTCTCTCTCTCTCTCAAAATAATAAGCTTAAAAAAAAAGTAGTTGGGGTTCCTGGGTGGCTCAGTTGGTTAAGTGGCCAACTCTTGATATCAGCTCAGGTCATGATCTCAGGGTTCCTATGTTCGAGCCCTACATCCAGGTTCCGCACTGACTGTGTGGAGCCTGCTTGGGATTCTCTCTCCCGCTATCTCTCTGCCCCTCCCCTGATCGTGCTCTCACTCTCTCTCTCCCTCTCTAAATAAATAAATAAATAAAACTTAAAAAAACTGTATTTAAAAAAAGAAGTTAAGGGGAAAATAGGATCAAGTTAATTGGAGGAGACAGTGAGATAACTTCAGTTCAGCATGGCAGGTGCCATGAAGAGAAATATAAAATGTGTGATACAGTGAGACAGACAGAAGAAGGAGCAATAGCCAAGACTCAGGGATGGAACAGGGTCAGTGAGGCTTCTTCGAGGGACCCTGGTGCTAAACAGAAGCTGAACCTCATCCTTGGACTGAATACTTGGGAAAGAAGGCGAATATAGCTTAAATATATTTATAGAGAGAAGGCTGAGATGTTAAAGGCATTCAACATGGGGGCCTTGCTTGTTCCTCGGAGCAAGACCAGAGAGGTCACAAAGATGAGAGTAGAAGATGTGAGAAATGAACATGGTGATAATTTAGAATAATAGGGATGAGAGCCAGAGCCAACCAAGGGTAAGTAAAAATAAATTGATGGGTGGCACAGAGAGAGCCCAGTGGAGGTATAAACCCCTACTTGGAATGGGGCCATGCTCATTGGTTAGGTGGTTTTTTTCAGGAGCAAAACCGGAAAATCCAGGGTTGGGATTTTACTGGGCAGATGTAGCAAAAGAAGGGCAATTGGCACTAGTGAGGGAGTAGCTTCAAAAATCTCCCAGTGTCCAGCCAGGAGCAGGGAAGAGTCATCTGTGACCCCAGTCCCTCCTGTTCCTCTCACGGCTCTGATCATTCACTCCTTAGCCTCACTGTGGGTCCTCTGCCCCTACTCAGCTCTCAAAAATAGGTGATCTGTAGAGTCCCACCTTGAACCAGGCATTTTTGTTTTTTGGTCTACACAACTTCCTTATACTCCATTTTCACTACCACCTGATCTGATCTGTTCCATCTCCAACTCAGAATGTGTTGAGCTCCATACTTCTGTGTCTATTCGACATGATCAAATTCAATGTGTTCCTCAACTCAACACGTTCAAAACTGAACTCATTATTTTCTTCCCCATCCTCTTCTGGCCTCTAGCCCTCTCCTTCCTTCTGTGTGTTTCCTTGAGCAGCATCACCATCCACTCAGCTGCCCAAGGCAGACGGCTGGGCCTCCTCATCCAATCAGGCACCATGGCTTTCAGTTGTCCTTTTTTTTTTTTTTTAAAAAAAATTTTTTTAACGTTTTATTTATTTTTGAGACAGAGAGAGACAGAGCATGAGCGGGGGAGGGGCAGAGAGAGAGGGAGACACAGAATCGGAAGCAGGCTCCAGGCTCTGAGCCGTCAGCCCAGAGCCCGACGCGGGGCTCGAACTCACAGACCGCAAGATCGTGACCTGAGCTGAAGTCGGACGCTTAACCAACTGAGCCACCCAGGCGCCCCTCAGTTGTCCTTTTTAATAACTCTCCTACTGATATGAGGCATTCTCCACCCCCACCATCACCACCTAAATTTGAGCCCTGCTCTGTTGCAAAAACCTCTGACCAGGTGTCCTGACTCTAGTCTCCCATCTCCCCTCCATCCTCCAGCCTGCTGCCTGGGTGGTCTTCCTAAAACCCCAATGATCTGGTCAAAATGCTTTTATTAGTACAGCTAAAACAAGGTGGTCCTGTGGCTGGACAAACCATAGTCTTCCACCTAAGGGATCCTACTTCTTACTCTTCCTTATCCCTCCAGATTCCTTGTCTGCTTTTTTTTTTTTTTAACGTTTATTTATTTTTGGGACAGAGAGACAGAGCATGAACGGGGGAGGGGCAGAGAGAGAGGGAGACACAGAATCAGAAGCAGGCTCCAGGCTCTGAGCCATCAGCCCAGAGCCCGACGCGGGGCTCGAACTCACGGGCCGTGAGATCGTGACCTGAGCTGAAGTCGAACGCTCAACCGACTGAGCCACCCAGGCGCCCCCCTTGTCTGCTTTTAAAATATTTAAGAAAAGTCTTCCATTCGCATGGTACAAACATACCAATATTGTGGAAAAGCATCAAATAAAAAGCAAAATTTATTTTTTTCCTCCCTCCAACCCCCCAGTGCCACTCTCCAAGTTTCTGACACGTCTTACGTGGTCTTCCTGAAAAAAAGTCTGCATATACCTGTACGTGTTTGAAAATTTAACACAAATGAGATCACATTACTGTGCACATTGTTTTGTTTAAAACAACACAACACATTTAGAAGATCTTTCCATGTTGTATCTCACGTTTTAATGATTGCATACTTTTTCATTGCATGGCTGTATTTAACTGGTCCCCTGCTGATGGATGTGTAAGTGCTCTACGGTTTTTTGTTATTACAAACAGTGTTGCAGGGATCATGGTTTTGCACATGGTTTTGGCATAATTTTGCCAGTATGTCCCTAGGGCAAATTCCTAGGGGTAGAATTGCTGAGTCAATGAAAACAAGCATTCAAAATGTTGACAGACATTGCTAAATTGCCCTCTAGAAGAGTTGAATTTGTTTACACTCCCAGGAACAGTACATGAGGGTGCCTATGTCACCATAACTTGTGAACACTGGCCATTCCCAAACTTTTATTCGTTTGCTGAATTGATAGATCGCAAATGGAATCTCATTGTTTCGTGATGCATTTTTTTAAAGCTATGAGTGAGGTTGAATATTTTTCACATATCCACTAGCTGTTTGTGTTTCTTGTAGATTGCTCATATCCTCTGCCTTTTGGGTATTTGAACCATGGTCTAGTCTCCCAGGGAAGTTAACAGATTGATAGAATTCCATGAATTTTTTTTTAATGTTTATTTATTTTTGAGAGAGAGAGAAAGAGTGTGAGCAGGGAGGGGCAGAGAGAAAGGGAAACAGAATCCGGAGCAGGCTCCAGGCTCTGAGCAAGCTGTCAGCACAGAGCCTGACGTGGGGCTCGGACCCACAAACCGTGAGATCATGACCTGGGCCGAAGTTGGACGCTTAACTGACTCAGCCACCCAGACACCCCAAATTCCATGAATTTTATCTTTGCCCAAATATGAGCCTCAAGCCATCAGAGGATTGAGTGGCCCCTGAAAGTTCAAGTAAGGGCCTACTCCTGGAACTTTCTGTCCAGTGATGTTTGGCCCAACCAGCTGACCCCTCTCTACCTCTTGTGCAACCATCACCCCAAAAAGAAACCCCATACTCATTAGCAATCACTCTCCATTCCCTTTTCCTCTCGGTCCCTGGCCACCACTATTCTAATTTCTGTTTCTGTAGATTTGTCTACTCTGGACATTTCACATACATGGAATCATATAAAATGTAGCCCTTTGTCACTGGCTTCTTTCACTTAGCATAATGCTTTCAACGTTCATCCAGGTTGCAGTATGTATCAGAACTTCATTCCTTTTTATGGCCAAATAATTTTCTACGGGATGGCTATGCCACATGGCGTTTCTCTGTTCACCTGTCGACGGACATTCAGTTTGTTTCCCCCTTTCAGCTATCATGAAAAAGCTGCTATGAACACTTGTGTACAAGTTTTTGTGTGAATATGTTTTAACTCTCTTGAATATATATATATATATATATATATATATATATATGCCTAAGAGTGGAATTGCTGGCTCATATAATAACTCTGTTTCACTTTGTGAGAAATGACCAAACTGTTTTCCATTTTCCATTTCCACCAGCAATATATCAGTGTTCCAATTTCTCCACATCCTTGCCAACACTTGTTATTACCTCTTTTATTTCACCCATGCTAGTGGGTGTGAAGTGGTATCTCGTTGTGGTTTCGATTTGCATTTCTCCGCTGGCTAATAATATGAACATCTTTTCCTGTCCTTATTGGACATTTGTATGCCTTCTCGGAGAAATGTCTATTCAACTCCTTTGCCCATGTTAGAGTTATATTTCTTATCTTTTTCTTGTTGAGTTGTAGGAGTTACTTATATATTCTGGATACTAGGCCATTGCCAGATAGATGATTTGTGAATATTTTCTCCCATTCTGTGGGCTGTCTCTTCATTTTGTTGATAGTTACCTTTAAGAACGAAAAGTTTTTAATTTTGAGGAAGTCCAATTTATTTATTTCTACTTTGGTTGCTTATACTTTTTGTGTCATATCCGAGAAACCACTGTCTAGTCCGAGATCATGAAGAGTTACTCCTGTGTTTGTTCTTCTAGGAGTTGTGTAGTTTCAGCTCTTACGTTTAGATGTTTGATCTATTTTAATTTTTGTATATGGTGTGAGGTATGGATCCACTTTCATTCTTTGGCATGTGCCTATTCACTTGTTCTGACACCGTTCATTGAAAAGATTCTTCCTTCTCCCATTGAATGGTCTTGGCACCTCTGTCAAACAACAATTAGCCATAGATGTATGGGTTTATTTCTGGACTCTCAATCCAATTCCTCTAAACTTTCTTTAATGTGCTTTATTACTTTAATATATATATTTAAAATAAGCTTCAAGAAATAACTGTAAAGAGGAAGGGATATCCGTATTCATTATTCAGCTTGCAAGAGGAAAACCTACATGGGGTCCATTTACTATTAAAAATTATCTTCGATGATTTGGTTGCTTAGAGCAAGAGCAAAAATTGAGTGTGGTACAAGAGTCTTCACCGCCCACTCCCCCACTTCATGTGTTGCCAGGTGTGTCTGAGGGAACTTCAGGATGGACACATGGCAGGAGGCCAAGGGGAGAGGGTCAGAGTCTGGCCAAATCACAGGTGGTAGCAGTGGGCCTGGGCATGGGCAAGAGTTCAAGGAGAGGGCAGCATCTGTACGTATCGGGCCATACCCGTAAGGGCTACCCATGGGGTAGTTTGTGTAAGTTGGTTCTCAGGGCCTAGCCAGAGTTTAGACACCATGAATGTACTCCAATCTCCAAGTAAAATTCTCATTCCAAAGGAATTACTAGGGGAGCACCTCTGTAATAGATAGATACCACGGAGCCACAGGAAGCTGGCATTTTCCTGTGGCTCTGGACCACAGGTAGTGAATTTGCAGGTCTTGAGCAATTCTTCCAAATAGGTACTTGTCCAGCAAGGGCCACTTACTGTCCAAGGTCCAAGATCACCCTAAAGGATAACAGATAGTGGCATTCACTAGTATGTTTTGCCCCCAGAATAAAGGTGAAGCACCACACAGACCCACAATCATGGCCTCACATACTCCCTGTGTTCTCTAAGTATGTGTGGCCATGATTGTGTGTCTATATGGTACTTCACCTTTAGGGCTCAGAATGTGTGGTCAGCTGGTGTTCTTGGTTCCCAAGTTGGGAGGCCATCTTCACACTACTTACAGCTTGCCTTCGGGCAGTGAGGGCAGTGCCTGCTTCACCATCCCTCTCTGCCCACACTGCTCCCATACCCAGTGTCTATAAGCCCATCAAAGTGAGACTATTCCTTGTCAGAGGCAGAGACTCAAGTCTGTACTAGTCCATAGACAAGGCCTTATAGTCAGTGGGGTTACGGACTTCATCTAGTATGCTTCTAGGGACTTAAAATTTCATTCCAATCCTCAAAGTGAATGAAAGCAAAGCTGACTTCCAGACAGAGTACAGGTAATTTGGACCCTGATTTATGAACTCCAGCATTAACAATAACCCTTCAAAGATTCCAATAGCTCAGTGTTTCTCAACTGGGGAGCCCATTTTCCATTGTCACAACTTGGGGGAGTGGGGCCAGGTACTATGGTCATCTAATGGGTAGAGGTCGAGGATACTGCTACATATCCTATAATGCACAGAATAACTCCCCATAACAAAGAATTATCCAGCACACGATGTCAATACTGTGAATGTTGGAGAAACCCTACAAAATATCTGATTGATAGCATCAGCACACTATGCGGGACCAGAGAATGATCATACTTTTACTAACATTTCTGCATGCTACTGGCTCACATAGAGTTTCTGCCTGGACCATCCTGAGTTGTCTCTTTCACAATCACTTCCAAATAAACTCTAAATAATTCGAGGTTCAAATCTTGGAGTACCCTCTCCTCTCAAATGGGTGTATGTAGGTATTCTTTTAGTTGTTGTGGCATTTTAACTCCAAAAATAATGTTTTAAAATTATATGCTACCAGGGGCACCCAGATGGCTTCGTCGCTTAGGCATCTGACTTCGGCTTGGGTCATGATCTTGCAGTTCGTGGGTTTGTGCCCTGCATCGGGCTCTGTGGTGACAGCTCAGAGCCTGGAGCCTGCTTCAGATTCTGTGTTTCCCTCTCTCTGCCCTTCCCCAGCTCACATTCTGTCTGTCTGTCTGTCTCTCTCAGAAATAAATAAACATTTAAAAAAGTTAAAATTATATGCTACCAGTATATATATATATATATATATATATATATATATTTTAATGTTTATTCATTTTTTGAGATGGAGAGAGACAGAGCATGAGCAGGGGAAGGGCAGAGAGAGAGGGAGACACAGAATCTGAAGCAGGCTCCAAGCTGTCAGCACAGAGCCTGATGTAGGTCTTGAACTCATGAACCGTGAGTTCACAACCTGAGCCGAAATCGACCACTTAACTGACTGAGCCACGCAGGCATCCCTACTACCAGTATATTTTAATTTAGATATCTAAAGTTTTTCATCACAAGTATATTTGAAAGGTTGTAACTTTGGGGCACCTGGGTGGCTCAGTCAGTTAAGTGTCCTACTCTTGATTTGGGCTCAGGTCATGATCTCAGTTCAGTTCAAGAGATCTAGCCCCAGGTGGGGCTCTGTGCTGACAGTGCAGAGCCTACTTGGGACTCTCTGTCTTCCTCTCTCACTGCCCCGACTCCGCTCATGCTCTCCTCCTCCCCCACTCTTTAAACAAACAAACAAACATTAAAAAAAGGTTGTAACTTTCTGGGAATGCAAGCTGGTATAGCCACTCTGGAAAACAGTATGGAGGTTCCTCAAAAAACTAAAAATAGAACTACCCTACGACCCAGCAATTGCACTACTAGGCATTTATCCACAGGATACAGGTGTGCTGTTTCAAAGGGACACGTGCACCCCTATGTTTATAGCAGCACTATCAACAATAGCCAAAGTATGGAAAGAGCCCAAATGTCCATCAATGGATGAATGGATAAAGATGTGGTATATATATATACAATGGAGTATTACTCAGCAATCAAAAAGAATGACATCTTGCCATTTGCAACTATGTGGATGGAACTGGAGGGTATTATGCTAAGTGAAATTAGTCAGAAAAAGACAAAAATCATATGACTTCACTCATATGAGGACTTTAAGAGAAAAACAGATGAACATAAGGGAAGGGAAACAAAAATAATATAAAAACAGGGAGGGGGACAAAACAGAAGAGACTCATAAATATGGAGAACAAACTGAGGGTTACTGGACAGGTTGTGGGAGGGGGGATGGGTTAAATGGGTAAGAGGCACTAAGGAATCTACTCCTGAAATCATTGTTGCACTATATGCTAACTAATTTGGATGTAAATTTTTAAAAATAAAAAATAAAATTAAAAAATTAAAAAATTAAAAAAATAAATGAATAAACAGATTAAAGGTGTAATTAAAAAGAAAAAAAGGTTGTAACTTTAAACATATTTTAATTAAAAAAAATTTTTTTAATGTTTATTTATTCTTTAGACAGAGACAGAGCATGAACAGGGGAGGGGCAGAGAGAAAGGGAGACATAGAATCTGAAACAAGCTCCAGGCTCTGAGCCGTCAGCACAGAGCCCAACGCAAGGCTCGAACCCACAAACTGTAAGATCATGACCTGAGCCGAAGTTGGACGCTCAACCGACTGAGCCACCCAGGTGCCCCCGACATATTTTAAATATTGGCATTTAAAATATAATAAACCATCATTCTTAAATATGTCCAATGGAATCTAAATACCATAGAGTTAATACTCACCATCATTCATTTTAGAAAACACATGAACAAAAAGTACTAATAAATAAAAATTAAAATATATTAACAAATTCCTCTTTAAGAGTGCAAAAATTCATATTGTTCCTTTTTCTCTGTGAACTCCAATCTATTCCCTAACAGAATCTTATACAACTGAAATATATTTTATATTTTATTTTGAAAGTCTTTTATTCATCACTCTATCATGTACTCTGTTCTAAAATGTGTATATAAATTGAAATATATTAGAAAATGTTTATTATAAGTCTCTGAGAATCAGCCAAATTTCCTTTGGCTTGACTTACCAAGATAATAATAAGTACATGATTCATCTAAATCATAAATGCATTATAATCTTTCATAATTATCACTCAAAAAAGGAAAAATATATACTCGTGTGTGTGTGTGTGTGTGTGTGTAATGAAGTGGGTGGGTTTTTTCTTCCTTATTAGTTTATTTTTTAAGTTATTTATTTTTGAGAGAGAGAGAGCACGTACGCGCACACCCACCCACAATTGGTGGGGGGGGGGGTGGGATGAGAGGGAAGGGGAGAGAGAGAGAATCCTAAGCAGGCTCCACACTGACTGTCAGCACAGAGCCTGATGCAGGGCTCAAACTCATGAACCATGATTTCGTGACTTGAGCTGAAGTTGGATGCTTAACCGACTGAGCCACCCAGGCACCCCTTCCCTTAATTAAAATCCATGGAAGACTATTACATATTGCAAGAAAGAGACAGGATTCATTATTTATTCTAATCTGTTTTTCATTTTACAGGTATAAGTACTAAGGAAACTTGTTCATATAAATAGATATGAAAAGTTTTGTTAGAGCAATTTTACTAAGTGTTCTTAATTCCTTCTAAATGCCAAAAAAAAACAAAAAACAAAAAAAACACAAAACACCCCACCACACAACAAAACCATATAGTGATTTATCATCCAAAAGTATGTGTAATGATCAATTTGCTAATAATGTCATTAAGTCATCCAGTTGTGTAGAAAACAAAGGATTAAAGAAGATTTAACTTGAAAGAGATTTGTTAGTTATTGGAATCATTCATTTTCTCAATACTGATACCAATATTTCAGTGTGTTCCCTTGTTTAGCACCCCAATGTGGGATTCAGCTGGGTGAGAGGTCTTCCCTTTCTAAATACACTTAAGAGAAGGGCCACTGTGAAAGGGACTTGGGAGAATGGGAACCCACTCTTTCATCTCAGGTCTATTATCAGGCAGATTCATTTTAGAAAATAGCTGATATGGAAGTTGGGGGATCTGGAAATTGATTCATTTAAAACTACCAATATCTAGACAGACCTTGGAAGTTTCGTGTATCCTATTCCAGTTTGCAGAGTGCTGGTCTAGATTCTTGCTTCTCACTGTGGTGCATAGTCTGGATCAGCACCTCCCGGGAGCTTGTTAGAAATGCAGAATCCTGTTAAAATATGTGATTTAAAACGATCCTCTGGTGATTTGTATGCACATTAAAGTTTGAGAATCCACTGCTTCCCACAAAGGTGTCCACGGTCCTGAAGAATAACATTCTCTTCATATATATAATAGGGATCTTGCAGGCCTCTTGAACATGTAAGGTCATCACCATTGATTCAATCAACAATTGGCTAGCCCAGTAGTTTTCAACCCTGGTTGTCCATTAGAATCACCTTTTGCTTTGAAAACCTACCTGTGCCTTGTCCCAAGCACAGAGATTCTGACTTAATAAATCTACAGGTTTAGGCATCACTTGATTTAAAGTGCTCCAGCGGATTCTAAAGTGCAGCCAGGGCTGAAACCACAACACTATTCCTTTGAATTATCTATTCGAGAAAGGTTACCCATTACTCTGAATCCCAGCTGATGCATTTACCAAAGGACTCCAGAAACACATCCTACTAGATCTAATCTACATACAAGCTAATCCATGACAGTTGGGTTGATGTCTGCAACCCAGCTGGAAGCCTGGAAGGAAGGTACCAATGTAGGAACCTTCACAAAGGAAAGCATGATCCCAGCAGGACACACTGGGTGATCACTCTGGCAGATCATCCCATGAACCCTCTGAGATGGTTTATAAAGGGTAACATCACTCAGACCACGTTTGGGGGCAAAGACCAGAACCCTGCTTCCCCGTGTCTGAGAATATCTCAACCTCATAGATCCTCACCATGGCCTGGTTTGTATGCTCTTCCTCTGCTAGGCCTTTAATCACAGAATACAGTTAAGCCAAATTCTCTTTACATTTCTCCTTTGTGGATTGCCTTTTTCAGTTAAATGCGATTGTAAGAACATCAACTATTCAGGCTTCCTAGGGGAGCCTGAGGACTGAAAAGTTATCAAAGTATGGCAAAAACCCCAGCAAGTGTATAAGGTCTCTGTGAATTGTGAAGGCAACGCCATTGAGGACAGGGCCAAGTTCTTCCAGTTGCCCCACCACACCAGCAATCTCTGCCCTAGGGGCAGCTGTGTCCTCTCACAGAGTAGAGTTGGGTGACAAAAGATACAAGAATTCCTTCCTACTTCTACTCCAACATCCTTAGTTGCCCAGGGAATGGGGCAGGATCTTCCTTTGGCTGCCTGTGGAGGCAGTTTATAGTGGAAGGACCCTGAGGCCAAATCAGGTATCAGTTAGTGGGAAGTCAAGCCACAATCATTAAGCCAAAAAAAAATTTTTTTTAAGTGGGGGAAAATGAGAGGAAAAGGGAGGTCAGGGAGGCCCAGGTACCAAGCAAACAAAGCTGGAAGCAAAAGCAAGTAGGTGTACTAGTCGGACAGAGTTGGCATTCATCCGGGGGCAGATTTTGCCCTGAATTCAGGGCAAGTCTAAACTAGGACCAGTCTCAAAAGATGAGTATGTGCCTTCCTGAAGTGTTGGGGTGAGGTCTAAAGAGGTAAGTCCCCAAATGATAGCTTGTCTGTGGAAATGGCATTGGCTTTCAGATAAAAGTTGAGGATGGCTGGTGGTAAGTCTACATAATAGCAAAAACAATTTCAATCTGTCCCAATAAAGATACTGATGATTCAAGTGGACATGACTGTAGACAATAGCCAAGTGGTGGGACTAAGCAGCAATAGAAATGGTGAGAATAAATTCTTACAGGAGTCTCTTGATTAATGAGCTGTAGCCTTTGACAGCAGATACCCACATGAATGGCATCATTAAGAAATTCTGGAAAGCATCATCAGAATCACGAAAGCTTTACCAGAGGCCAAACTCATAGAGGAGCTAAAGACTGAGCATCCAATTATTTAGATTCCTCCTCTGCCCTTCCCTCACATGGAGTGTGCCTCCTTGTTCCCAAACTTACCATACAAATGAATTAATTAATTTACTGATCAGTGCGGTTAAGCATCTTTTCACGTTTATGGAATTTGCATTTCCTCGTTGGTGAATTACACTCTTTTTCCTAGTTTTCATTGGGCTGTTTGTCATTTTCTTATCAATTGGTACTAACCCTTTGTCATATGTGTTGCAAATGTTTTCTCCTATTGTTTGTCTTTGGATTTTACTTATAATTTTTTAATGTTTATTTATTTTTGAGAGAGAGAGAGAGAGAGAGAGAGAGACAGAGTGTGAGTGGGGGAGGAGCAGAGAGAGGGAGACACAAAATCTGAAGCAGGCTCCAGGCTCTGAGCTGTCAGCACAGAGCCTGACGCAGGGCTCGAACTCACAAACCGTGAGATCATGACCTATGCCGAAGTTGGACACTCAACCTACTAAGGCACCCAGGCACCCCGGATTTTACTTATATAGTAATTTTTCATTTTAATGTAGTTAAGTTTATCAGTGTTTTCCTTTGTGGCTTCTGGATATTCTCTTTTTTAAAAAAATTCTCCCAAGGGTAAAAAATATTCTCTTAACCTTTTTCATTTGTCATACTGACAAAAATTTTTTTTTAATATAATTTATTGTCAAGTTAGCTAACCCACAGTGTGTACAGTGTGCTCTTGGCTTCAGAAGCATGATTCATTTCTTACATACAACACCCAGTGCTCATCTCAACAAGTGCTCTCCTCAATGCCCATCCCCCATTTTCCCCTCTCCCTTGCCCCTCCCCCCAATCAACCTTTAGTTTGTTCTCTGTATCTAAGAGTCTCTTACGGTTTGCCTTCCTGTCTGTTTGAAACTATTGTTTTCCCCTTCCCTTCCCCCATGGTCTTCTGGTAAGTTTCTCAAATTCCAATATGAGTGGAAAACATATGATATCTTTCTCTGCCTGTCGTATTTCACTTATCATAACACCCTCCAGTTCCATCCACGTTGTTGCAAATGGCAAGATTTCATTCTTTCTCATTGCTGAGTAGTATTCCATCATGTATATAAACCACATCTTTATCCATTCATCGGTTAACGGACATTGGGACTCCTTCCATAATTTGGCTATTGTTGAAAGTGCTGCTATAAACATAGGGGTACATGTGCCCCGATGAATCAGCTCTCCTGTATCCTTTGGATAAATTTCTAGTAGTGCTATTGCTGGGTCCCAGGGTAGTTTTATTTTCAATTTTTTGAGGAACCTCTACACTGTTTTCCAGAGTGGCTGCACCAGTTTGCATTCCTACCAACAGTGCAAGAGGGTTTCGTTTCTCTACATCCTCGTCAACATCTGTTGTTTCCTGAGTTGTTAATTCTAACCACTCTGACAGGTGTAAAGTGGTATCTCAATATGGTTTTGATTTGTATTTCCTTGATGATGAGCGATGTTGAGCATCTTTTCATGTGTCTGTTGGCCATCTGGATGTCTTCTTTGGAAAAGTATCTATTCATGTCTTCTGCCCATTTCTTTATCAGATTGTTTGTTTTTCAGGTGTTGAGTTTGGTAAGTTTTTTCATAGATTTTTTTTGTGCTAACTCTTTATCTGATACATCATTTGCAGATATCTTCTCCCATTCCACCGGTTGCCTTTTAGTTTTGTTGATTGTTTCCTTTGCAGTGCAGAAGTTTTTTATCTTGACGAGGTCCCATACTGACAAAATTTTTTTCAAATGGTAACACTCAGCTCTGGCAAGAGAGTTGGGAAATGATATTGTCATACCCTCCTGGTAGGAATATGAGTTGTGACAGCCATTTGGAAAGTAATCTGGCTGTAACTAATGATATGTAAAAATGCACTTTTCCTTTGTCTCAGCAATTCCACTTTGGGACATCTTTTCCACAAAAATAAAAACATTGGTTCACAAAAGTATATGTACAAATATGTTAGGTTCATCGGCATTGTGCAAAGGGCAAAAATGAGAAATAATTTGAATATCAACCAGTAAAGGTAACAGCTGAATGAACTGAATGGCAGTCATACTATACTATATTTCACTGTTATTAGAAAAATGAATTTGCAGAACCATGTGAATGTACTTAATGCCACAAAACTGTACATTTAAAAATGGTTAAAATTATAAATATGTTTATTTTACTACAATAAAAAAAAGAAAAAAATAGAATGATTTATCTCCACAGTTTCTGGAAAAGTGGCCATGAAAATTTCTAAGAGAAAAATCCATGTTTCACATTACTTTCACATAAGTGACAGGATTGTTTTTCAGAATTTGGCTAATCTTCTGAGCGTTAAGCAGCTGGAGGCTGTTCCAAGAGGGTCTCATTCAGTTCCCCAGTGTGTGCATGTGTGCCTGTTAATAGAAAAAGGTATGAAAGGATACAAACTAAATTTTACCATTAATTATCTCAGGGAGTGTGAAGTATTTATTGTTTGACTTGTAACAAAGAGCGTGAATTTAGAGTTTAGACCTAGGCTCAAGTCCCAGCTTCACTAATGATTTGATATGTGACCTGGGTTACTTAAGTGCTAGCACCTTCATTTGTAGAACAGGAAGAGAAACAGTAACTTCTTCCTTAGTACTGTCATGAGGCATAGATATTAGAACAGTGACCACCACAATTAGATATAAATTATATATAATGTCATCATTATATAATTGTCTTTTTTAGTGTCTTCATTATACCCTATGAGTTCTTCATCCCTCACGACTTTAATTGGGATTGTCAAAGATGTGATTAAGAACTAGGAGAGAAAACGAGAAACAAAAGCAAATTCCAAGAAGCCTAAAAATGAGGGGATTCACGCTGTATTTGTTTCAGATCCCTCTACAGCTAGCTTGTGTCTGAGGCCATCTGAGATGTCTGAGCTTTGGCCCTATAGGACTGGAACAGTTACAGAGACATCTGGTCTAGATTTCTTTCTTCTTGGCCTGTCATCACATAGAAGGTACTCTTAAGATTCATAGCCTCACAGCTTTCTTCTCAATATCTCCACACCTCCTCTATTGCTCTTTGATATACCTAGTGTCATTTTCCTCTTTTCTCCTGCCCAAACACTCCTTACACTGCAAATGCTTTCTCTTAGTTATTGGAACTCTCTTCTTCACTGGGAAACTGATAAGACCTGGAGTTGTTATAGTTGCTATGTGAGTCACAAACATTAGTTTATCCAATCCCAACCTTGCCTCTTTCAAAGACTACTGCCACATTAATATTCTTCGAGAAATCTGGAGCCTTTAGCCAGTGATTAGGTTTTTTCTTGTGCTTTACAACATTTCACATTCAACAAATCTCATTAATATTAAATATGAAATAAACCAATAACTTCTCGGGTTTATTTTACCCTTAAGGGCACTAATGTATGGAATCAGAAATCCCTTCTCAGAGCAGGATGGCAAAGAACTTCCCTGTTAGTAAAGAGCCCTCAATTTTATTATAATGCTTGCAACTAAGATAAAGCTGTAGCTCTTTTCATTGATTTTACATGAGCCCCAAGATTTCCTATTTCCCTATTTCCTTCTGCCATCCCTTATCTTTATTTATTCTTTTTTAATGTCTCCTTTCCTCTCTCCAGCTCTTCTCGTTCCCTCTCCTCAAACATTCCTAATCACCTTCTGTGGGTCAGATAGTAACAAAGCTTGAGCAAAACAGACCACCTTCCCAGTGTCATGGAGCTTACAAATTACAGCAAGAAGTGCTGTAATTTCAAATACCACTTAGTAGGAAACACAGGACCCTGTGAGAAATTAGTGTAGGGGAAGGCTTCATCCAGGAAGTAGTAGCTGAGCTGGGGAGGAAGGATGAGGAGGAGTTAGCCAGGCATCTCCTCCCATTTAGAGCCCGGGGTGGGCAGGGACCAGGAATGTCATAGTACCAGTCCCTGGGTCTGCCTGCCAGAAGGGCTCATAAATATTTGTGGGAGTAAGGGACAATGTGAAAAATATAAAATCAATGAAAATGTCTCTGCCTTGTTTCAAAACTAATCAATTAATGAATGTAACTGTTACTAATTAAAAGAAATCCAAAGTAAAAAGCAGAAAGGAAGAGAAAGTGGCATAAGATGAGCAGCCAAATCACATTCAGGATATATAGGGATTGTAGTTTCTAACCTAACAGCAATTAGAAGCCACTTAAGGGTTATTTTTTACAAATGATGTTTATTTATTTTTTTTATTTTTCAGAGAGAGAGACACGTACAGCGTGAGCAGGGGAGGGGCAGAGAGTGAGGGAGACACAGAATTCGAAGCAGGCTCCAGGCTGTCAGCACAGAGTCTGACGCGGGGCTCGAACTCACAAACCATGAGATCATGACCTGAGCCGAAGTCAGCCGCTCGACTGAGCCACCCAGGTGGCTGATTTACAGCTGATGTTTAAAAAAAGTACCTATTATGTTCTAGATACTGAGCTGAAGACTTAACTTGCATGATTTTATTTAATCCTTGAAGCAATCCTATGATAGTACTATTAGCAAGCCAATTTTACAGACTGAGGACACTGAAATATAGCGGTTGTTTGCACTGCAATGTTACTAAGTGGCAGAGGCTTGACTCCAAAATTCCTCATTCTTAACCACTATATTACACATGCTATGAGCTACAAAGAAAAGTAGGTAAGCAAGTATGAACAGCTGATACTAATCTCCTTGGCAGGAACAACCCCACTGTGGAGTTGGTAGCATAGGGGTATCAGGGTTTAATGAGCTAATCATTAAATTTAACTAATCCCCTTGTTCTGCCTCCATATTAATCAAATAACCTTCTAATTATATTCTGGCTTCCCATATAGATTTTTCTGCTGGGAGATAATACACTGACCGGCCTACACATGCAATTTGTTCCAGTGGGCAATTTTATTACTCATTGTGAGTTAATAAATTGGCATTCTGCTTAAAAATAAAAAAAGATGAAATACACTAAAACAAATTATGAAAGTCTTATACAGTTGCTTTTCAGTAGTTTAAAAATTAAAATAAAAATAACATGTTGTCTCTTTTGTGATTCAAACTTGCTGCCTGCTTTGAGTCACCATGGATGTGGTCAGGAAGTCTAGAGATGATGAGCCCTTTCTTAACCTTCTTTGTCAAAGCCTCTAGCATAGCCCAAGTGCTTCCATTGTTTCCCAGTGGCAAACTCCCACCTTTCCTCCCGCGCTGACAGGATTGTTCCTCAGAATTTAGCTAATTCTCTGAGAGTTAAGCAGCTGGAGGCTGCTCCAAGGGGTCTCATTCATCTCCCCAGGGTAACGTGCATCTAATCCTAGGAGCGGGCAGTTCCCCGAGTAACATCATTAGACCCCATGTTAATGCACTCGGGGCCACCGGGACAGCAGCCCTTGTCAGACCTGCACTGAGTCACAGCCCCTGAACCAGAGGAAGTTGACACTTGCCCTCCTTTCCACTTGTGGGCTCATTCCAAACGGGGACTCCATGAAATCCGTTTCTGACTCCCTACTCCTTGTTGGCTCAAGTTTTGTTCTTTTTTCTTCTCTCCCTAGAATTCCCTTCATGGGCAAAGCTGGGACAAACACAGGTGGATATTTTAAAGTGAAAGCTTCTTGAAACGGACCTTATCAAGGTCCATTTCACCTTATCAAGAGATCTGGTTAATCACATACAAGGGCTAAAAAGGGCTTCTCCCCCAAGAAAAATATGAAAAGGACACTCTAAACATCGATTATTTTCCCCTCAAAGACATAGGAAAGTCCGCAAGTGCAAGGTCAGCCTTGTGAGAGGCCTCCTTTCTTGGACAGAGAGAAGGCCAGAGCTGAAGGGGCAGGAGCGCGGCCTCCACTGCAAGAGCAACAAAGGGTAAGGGCCTCTTTCAGAAACTTTAGCGCTGGGGTGCAAGTAGGACGGCAATCGTTTGAATCGATGACAGAACTCTCGTTATTCTCCTTTTCGGCCATTTCCAACACTGAGGCATTAACCAATAAATTACTAGCAAGCCTCAGAATTCCAAGTCGGCAGCAGCGCGCGGGGCGCGGATGAATAAGGCCGTGAGAAGAATCGTACGCTGGTCAGCCAAAATGGCTACTTTCACATGGCTGAGGGCCACTGGCTCCCTGTCACCAGGGCATCTTAAGGCGGGGCGGCCGGAAAGACCCTCAGGCATAGCTTGAGGACAAAACCTCCGCCGATTCTCGCAGTCACCGCTGGGGGACGCGACCTCGCGGCCAGATAGCCCGGTCAACGGTCGGGAGGGAGGTGCCATGTCACAGCAAGGGGAACAGGCCCATAAAGTCCACGTCGCATTTCCTCCCACTCCGAACACGGAAGGGCACGAGGACGCGGTATACTCGCATGTCCACTTTATCCCTCGTTATAAGTGCTTAAGATAACTAAATATTCGCAGGAGGGGCGAATCCGCCTCCTCCCCCTGCCTCGCACAGTGGTTCAGCCCGAGCTCCCGCGTCCGCGAACCGCCCCTTCTGCCGGCCTCCGCGCGAGTGGCGCAGTGGCGCGCGGCGCCGAGGGGCGGGGCCCGGGCCGGGCGCGCGCTGGCGCTGTGTATAAATACTGGGCCGCACCGCCCGCCGCCTCGTTCGCTCCGCGCCGCCCGCTCGAGCAGATTAGAGCGCCGTCCTCTTGTGCATTTCGCAGCCGTCGCCTCGCCGCTCCCTTTTTCCTCAACGCCGCTTAATACTCACCACTACGAACCCCAGAATGAACGGGCAGCTCAACGGTTTTCACGAGGCGTTCATCGAGGAGGGCACGTTCCTCTTCACCTCAGAGTCTGTGGGGGAAGGCCACCCAGGTGAGGTGACGGGCCCTGGAGGGAAGTGAGAGGCGGGGCGTGGGCAGGGCCGGGCCCGGCCGGCCGAGTCCGGCCGGCGACGGTGCCCGTGCTAGGTGCCTTCACCCGCCGGGCGGTGGGAAGAGCGGCGGCCGCGCGCCTTCCTCGTGGCGCCGCCGGTGCCGAGCGCGTGGCCGCCGCTCCCCTCCCCCTTCCTCCCCTGCCCTCTCCTCCCCTCCCTTCCCATCCGGCCGCGCGCCTCGGCATGCGGAAGATTCTAGAAAACGAGAAGGGCGGGGGCCGGGACAGCTGTGCTCTACCCAGGGAGGGCACTATTTCCTCATCTCCGCCCTGCCGTCTGAAAGCCCTCGAGTGGGCGACCGGCCCCGAGTGCTCGCGGCCGGCCCTCGGGAGCGCGCGCCCCGCATTGCAGCCGCAACCACGTGTTTGCCGCATGTGGCATCCGGGCGAGGGGGAGCCGTCGGGCTACCGGAGCGCTCGGGTGTGCGGAGTGGGGGGTCCGTGCCTCGGGACGTCTGCCGAGTCCGTTAATTCTTGCCTTGGGCTATTACGGTACCCAGGAGAATACGGATGTGTCCTTCGGCAGTATATGGCCTTGCCGTCAAGGTGACAGCCGCCAACTAAATATAGCGCGGGTTGGGGAAGGCCTGCCTTATTTGGACCATGTTTGAAAAGGATTGGAAGCGTGAATTAAGTGTAAGCTGCCATTGGGTTGGATTTCCCTTTAAAGTCTTTGGTGCTTTACCGTTGGGCAGGGTTTTACCGAACATCTTCTCTGGGCTTTGTCCACTAGTCCGCCATTATGGAGATCAATTTACACGTGAACGAGTAAAGCTATTTCAAGGAACTTTGAATCTCAGTCTAGTAAAGATGAGTCTTTTGCTCTACTGGTTCTACCTTTTCTTAGGATGACCACAATGATCTGGTAATCTAGTCTAATGGCTTTAAAGATGCATTTCTCTAGTAAGTCTACTGTGCCTATGATGAAATCCCACAAGCAGCCTAGTGATCTAGGAGAGGACAAACCCCAAGAGCCTGATGAGTGAAGGTCAGGTGTTCTGGTGTGGGTTACCCACCTTCCCTCAGTTTTGAGAATTTGACAGGTATTTGGCCCACCTTTTATTAATTTAATACTTTAAGTCAGGCGTTTATACCAGTTTGTAGATTAAGTCTTGAACTTCTGATTTGACTGCAATGTACGTTTTGCTTTAATTGTTCCGGATGATTGTAGAAAATTCAGGAAAGTGATCTCTCTGGGAAAGGGATTTCTGTTCTCCCTGTTTTTAATAAATGGTGATACAGTGGGGGAGGAAACAAGGATTCAGAATACATGGGACATTTCCCAGTCTATTCAGCTCATATTCCTGGACTACTCCTTTGGCAAATCAAAAATGTTTCCCTGCTTTGCTTTTGGGTTTGAGGATAAACACTTCAATTTGATTAACTTGAGTTATATGGCTGTTCTGCATAACAGTGGAAATTGTTCTGCCTGGGAACTTAATTTTTCAAAATGTCTGAAATACTTAAGAGATGGAATAGAGTCCTCCTGAGGTGTAAAGTGCATATATCACAATGAATTTAAATATGTTAAACGTGCTGGGTATTCTGGCTAATCTGAATTGGTGAGCTTGTGGTGCAGCTATATTAAGACTATGGTATCAAGTTTTCAAGTAACATGCAGTATTATATCCAGCATTTATTCTTCAGTCAAAAGGTTTCTGGTAAAGCAGTGCTCTATTTAGCAGTTAAGATCTCCATACTTCGAATTGCTGAATCGTATGCTTGAAAATGGTTAAGTTCGTAAATTTGTGTTCTGTAGGTTTCACCACGATTTTTGAAAGAAAGCTTTCCCAAAGGTCTTTACAGCTGTGTTTATAAGGGCATGACAGTGAGATTGTCTATTGACAATGAGACAAATTGAGACAAATTTTTTCCCCAGATAAGATTTGTGACCAGATCAGCGATGCTGTCCTGGATGCCCACCTTCAGCAGGACCCTGATGCCAAAGTGGCTTGTGGTAGGTTCTAAACATTGCTTACCAACTGATGAAAAGGTAATCTCATGGAAATTACTTTGTAAGAGTGGCATTTGATTGTGAATTTCTCTTTTATTAGAAACTGTTGCTAAAACTGGAATGATCCTTCTTGCTGGGGAAATTACGTCCAGAGCTGCTGTTGATTACCAGAAAGTGGTTCGTGAAGCCATTAAACACATTGGATACGATGATTCTTCCAAAGGTGTGTTTTAATGAATTGGCTTTTCTAAGCTCATTTTTCCGGATATTTTCAACACTCTCTAGCTCTTTTACTTTAAAGTTTATTTATTTTGAGAGAGTCTGAGTGCATGCCAACAGGAGGAGCGAAAATCCCAGACAGGCTCCTTGACCTGTCAGTGCAGAGTCTGACGTGGGGCTTGATCCCACATGAGATCTCAGTTAGTGAAAACAAGTACTAATGCAGGTCTTTCCTAAAAGTGAAGTGATGAAACAATAACTTTCAAAACGTGGGGGGATACCTGTATTTGATTTCTATAGCAGTATTTGAAATTTTAAATAACTCTTGTAAATAGAAGGCATGGGTATTGCTATGGTTGTTTTTTTTTTTTTTTCCCCTCCTTTTTTTTTTTTTTAATTTTTGGGACAGAGAGAGACAGAGCATGAACGGGGGAGGGTCAGAGAGAGAGGGAGACACAGAATCGGAAACAGGCTCCAGGCTCTGAGCCATCAGCCCAGAGCCTGACGCGGGGCTCGAACTCACGGACCGCGAAATCGTGACCTGGCTGAAGTCGGACGCTTAACCGACTGCGCCACCCAGGCGCCCCTCCCTCCTTCTTCTTAAACAAGACATTGTTTTGTTTGTAGGGTTTGACTACAAGACTTGTAATGTGCTGGTAGCGTTGGAGCAACAGTCACCAGATATTGCTCAAGGTGTTCATCTCGACCGGAATGAGGAAGACATTGGTGCAGGAGACCAGGTAGCTTGGTAGACTCTATTTGCATCTCTTCTAATGTGAAATTGTGAAGCTTGGATTGATCACATTGGTGACTTTTTCCTTTTTTAGGGTTTGATGTTTGGTTATGCCACTGATGAAACTGAGGAATGTATGCCTTTAACTATTGTCTTAGCACACAAGCTCAATGCCAAACTGGCTGAACTACGCCGCAATGGCACTTTGCCTTGGTTACGCCCAGATTCTAAAACTCAAGTAAGTGATGATCATAAAGATAGATTACACATACTGCTTTGGCACAGAACAGTAATGTTTTTACTAAAGACTAGTATTTATCTTGTATTGTCACTTAGCTTTGCCTTGGTTCTCTATCCTATCTAGTAAACTGATGTTCTGATCATTTGCTTTGCCTTCAAGGTGACTGTGCAGTACATGCAGGATCGAGGTGCTGTGCTTCCCATCAGAGTTCACACAATTGTTATATCTGTTCAGCATGATGAAGAAGTTTGTCTTGATGAGATGAGGGATGCCCTAAAGGAGAAAGTCATCAAAGCTGTTGTACCTGCAAAATACCTTGATGAAGACACAATCTATCATCTACAGCCAAGTGGCAGATTTGTTATTGGTGGGCCTCAGGTAAGGCCTTGCAGTATCAATTCCATTTACTTTTTTGGATTTTCTGTAATGGTTACTTGCAAATTTGGCTGCTACCACCTTTTTTTCTAGATTTGTTAAGTCTGCATGTGAATTTTCTGAGGGTGTATGTTGAGTGATACAGAAATAGGTATTTAGGAAACTTGATCTAGAACCATTTATTGGAAAGGATTAGGCATAAAGTGACTTGAATTCTTTAATTTCAGGGTGATGCTGGTTTGACTGGCCGGAAGATCATTGTGGACACTTATGGTGGTTGGGGAGCTCATGGAGGAGGTGCCTTTTCAGGAAAGGATTATACCAAGGTGGACCGTTCAGCTGCTTATGCTGCTCGTTGGGTGGCAAAATCCCTTGTTAAAGGAGGTCTGTGCAGAAGGGTTCTTGTGCAGGTATATACTTTCTTAAATAATTGGAGTGATTAGAAGGCATGCTAGTGGGAGGGCTTTTAGTGTAGTTACTTCTGTTTTTTAAATACCAGCGTATTGTACAAATGGGTGGGTCTCTTAATCACTGACTTTTATGACATTTGAATCCTTTTAGGTCTCTTATGCTATTGGAGTTTCTCATCCATTGTCTATCTCCATTTTCCATTATGGCACCTCTCAGAAGAGTGAGAGAGAGCTATTAGAGATTGTGAAGAAGAATTTTGACCTCCGCCCTGGGGTCATTGTCAGGTAAAGATGGTAAAGCCTATTGTTAGTGAAAAATGAGGGTGTGTGTGTGTGTGTGTGTGTGTGTGTGTGTGTGTGTGTGTGTGTATTTGAGATCTGTTCAAATCGGAGAAGGTGAAGGTGGGTGTGAAGACTCCTCAAGTGGGGAAACCTTTTAATTCCTAGAATGGTTGATGTTATCTAAGTTGCCTTTAGTAAAGGCTTATATTAAGAAAAATGTAAAATTACAGTGTTCCATTGCTTAGATTAACCACCCTAGAAAAAGTCTTTCACGTTTGATATTGGGCTTTGTGCTCATGTTATCTAGGGATGTTTATTTTACTTAAATTAGTACAGATAAGTGGGGATATTTATTCAAGGCCGCTATAAAGAAAATAAACAGGGTTTGGGCATGGGACCTTGGTAAGTATGCCATGATCTCAGATGAGCTTTTTGACACTTGGAATTTCTCAGAATAATGACAAATTTTCATATTTGTTGAGCCAAGGATGGAAAAACAAGAACTGTAGTTACTAATAAGGACTGTGCGAGGAGTTTGGACACCAGGGAAGTAACAAACACTTCTGCCACAAACTTTTTTCCTAGCAAACCCCAGAGAACTGAACTCATTTGCCAGAACTCTTGAAAATGAGTCTTGCTGATTGTTTTGCTTTATTTTAATTGAATGCTACATATTAAGTTACGGACTTGTATATTCCAGGGATCTGGATCTGAAGAAGCCAATTTATCAGAGGACTGCAGCCTATGGCCACTTTGGTAGGGACAGCTTCCCATGGGAAGTGCCCAAAAAGCTTAAATATTGAAAGTGTTAGCCTTTTTTCCCCAGACTTGTTGGCGTAGGCTACAGAGAAGCCTTCAAGCTCTGAGGGAAAGGGCCCTTCTTCCTAAATTTTCCTGTCCTCTTTCAGCTCCTGATCAGTTGCAGTCACTCTAGTCAATGACATGAATTTTAGCTTGTGTGGGGGACTGTAAGTTGGGCTTGCTATTCTGTCCCTAGGTGTTTTGTTCACCATTATAATGAATTTAGTGAGCATAGGTGATCCATGTAACTGCCTAGAAACAAACCAACAACACTGTAGTAAATAATGCTTTGAAATTGAACCTTTGTGCCCTATCACCCAACCTTCTAAAATCCTAATTGCATTGACTTTCCCACCAAATGCTGAAAATGTCCTGTAATGTGCACGTAAAGTATTTGTAGTTCCATTATAGCCTGTCTGGCAATGCCATAGCCCTGTCAGCATGAATTTGTAATGTCTTGAGCTCTATTCAGAATGTGAAGCCTTCCCTTATCTTCCTTATAACTTGATCCATTTCTAATTATGTAGCTCTTTGTCAGGGAGTGTTCCCTATCCAATCATTCTTGCATGTAACGCAAGTTCCAGTTGGAGCTCTAGCCTGACGTTAAAAAAAAAAAAAAAAAAAAGGCAGTTACCATTAAACCATCTCCCTGGTGCTTATGCTCTTAATTGCCATCTCTTAAATAGCACCAAATCAAAATCTCTCCACTTTTCAGCTGTCTTTTGGAGGACGTACGTAATAAGGTTTTTATTTAGTAAACCAATCCTATGCATGGTTTCAGCACTAGCCAAACCACCAACTCCTAGCTCTAGAAAAACAGGCACTTGGCACCCTTGTGATGTCATACAGAGAAGTCACAGGGCAGTACCTGAGGGTGTCTGTAGGTTGCACACTTTGGTACCAGATAACTTTTTTTTTTTCTTTATAAGAAAGACTGAGTACTCCACACTGCACAATAATTCCTCCCAGGGTTTTAACTTTGTTTTATTTTCAAAACCAGGTCCAATGAGCTTTCTGAACAGCTGGTGTAGCTACAGAGAAACCAGCTTCCTTCAGAGAGCAGTGCTTTTGGCGGGGAGGAGGAAATCCCTTCATACTTGAACATTTTCTAATTGCTTATTTATTGTATTCTGGGGTATGGCGTAAGTACAGAGAAGCCATCACCTCAGATGGCAGCTTTTAAAAGTTTTTTTTTTTTTGTTTTTTTTTTGTTTTTGTTTTTGTTTTTTCCTCAACACCATGATTCCTTTAACAACATGTTTCCAGCATTCCCAGGTAGGCCAAGGTGTCCTACAGAAAAACCTTGGGTTAGACCTACAGGGGGTCTGGCTGGTGTTAATAGAAGGGAGGGCAGAGCTGGTGCGGCTGGCCATGGAGAAAGCTGACTTGGCTGGTGTGGTACAGAGAAGCCAGCTTGTTTACATGCTTATTCCATGACTGCTTGCCCTAAGCAGAAAGTGCCTTTCAGGATCTATTTTTGGAGGTTTATTACGTATGTCTGGTTCTCAATTCCAACAGTTTAATGAAGATCTAAATAAAATGCTAGGTTCTACCTTAATTGTGTCCATTATTCTTTGGTTTGAATATGACCTGAGAACATACTCCTTATCCCTGAATAATTGTAATCCTTCCCATGGTTCAGGGAAATCATCTCAAACCCCTTCATCCAGGACTGCAGGCGTTTCAGTAGGTTTGTATATCCTATTCCTAGCACTAAGAAAAACCTCCCAAGATCTTACCTGTCTAGCATTGCTTTTTTTGGTTGACGCAGTGGACAAAATCTCTATGTCCTTACTATGTAGCAGCTACTCAACTGCCAGTAACATTTAAAAACTGTCCAAGATTAGGGACGTAAAAGGGACAGTGATGTTTAGTCTTGAAAATTTAAACCCCTTTTCATCTTTCCAATGTAGGGGGGAAAAGTTTATTATGCCTGAAGTGTTAATCCCTTTATTATAAACAGGTGTTAAAGGCTGCAAGTTACATGTTCAGTACATGACACAGCAAAATTTGAGCAGTGGTGAGGGGCCAGCTTCTAATTATTTTATGAGCTAGAATAAGTGAGCTACAGTGAAAAATTGAGCACAATTACAGTGATGATATTACAAGTTTCTAAAACCCTTATTCTAAATTTGTGGCAGTTTGTAGGGGTTTACAACAGAGCTTGAACCATCCCTTTTTAACCAGGAGCTAAAAGTAGAGACCAGAGCCACTTGGCACAGGTTTACACCAGCATGTATGCAATCATGTGGTTCATCTTTACTGTTGATCTGAAAATGTGAAACCCAAAAGAATGCTTGATTACACCTATCTGGAGGCTTAAATATAACTATGTTGGCAGGGGGGCAAGGTTAAGTCCTGGTATCGTTTAAAGTTTCAAAAAGCTCTTAGATGCCAGTGTACTGCTGGCCAAATAAGGGGGATAGGGATGCACTGGATGCCTATAGGCTAGTCGGATAGTACTAGAAAAATTAAGGTTAGGTTCAGTTTTTGCTTCTGCCTAACAGGGGAAAAATTATTTAAAAAAAGTGAAGGTGAAGAAATAGTGACCAGCCCAGGGAGAAGAGTAGAAGCAAAGGTAAAATGGAGTGATGGTGATTATAAATGGTTGAAGATCAAAGTATTAATATGGTATGGAAGGAAAGCTCAATGTGCAGGTAAAAAGGAAATCTGTACTGGACTTTATACGGTTTAAAGGAAAAACTTGGTCCGGGACAAATGCTGAGAGGAGAAATAGAACACTAAGGCCTAGCAAAAAGGACATTGATAGTCCCATTTCCATAACAGCTGCACAAGACCTGATTTCTAGTGAAATCTGAATCCCGATTTACTCAGTTGAATAGCTTTTCTTAAACAGTATTAAGATGACCACCTGTCCTCTCCATCCCATCCCAACATTTTCATTGGGAAGAAGAGGTGATGCACTAACAGGTTTGGGACAGTAGCATCCTTGCCTATATTAGAACTACCACGGAGTCCCTTCCCCAAATACCAGTCATGTAATGGGCAGGGCGTGGGGGCACTGCAGGGGAAGGGATGGCTGAACTTAAAAGGACATGGTGCCGAGGTATATTGTGTCGGAGATCTGCAAAACTATTGAAAACCAGTGTTTCCCCCACACTTAACAAGTGACCAAGATACCTCGTGGCACAGTTATTGCTAGCTAACCCACACAATGCCTTGTAAGAATGAGGTCCCACTTGACTTCAGTGGGATGCCCTTATTCAGGCCCAACTTGCACAACTGTATCTGCTCAGGTCTATCTCCAACTAGATTAGAACGCAGAGGTAGTAGAAATGAATAGATTCAAGAGGTAGAACTGATGCAACTTGAAATTTAAGAAATGTGAGAAAAAAGGAAGAATCAAGGCTGAGGACTCAGGTGGCTTGGTCAAAAAATGCCATTCACTAATGAGAAGGAGGCCTGAGTTGGGGATGAACAGAAGTTGTTAGAATTTGAAAGCTTTGTGGGATATCCAGATGGAGCTAGTTAGATATATAGGTCTAGGGTGCAGGAGGGAAATTTAAGCATCATCACTGGAAACCACTGGAGAGGACATCATCAACCCAAGTGTGTACAGTGAGAAGGCAGCTGCCTAGGAAAGGCCCCCTGAGACCACTGTCCAAGGAAGTAGGGTAGGGTGGGGTGGGGTGAGGCATGGGAAGCAAAGCCTGAAAACACAGATGTAATCCTTTATCAAAGTTACTGGGACTGCCAATATACTGCCATGACCGTCTTTACTGCAAGACCATGAGCACCCAGAGCAGGGGCCTTTTTTCTTCCTTTTTCTCTATGCATTCTTACTTTCTAGCCCAATGCCAGGCTTTTGTTCATGGAATTGAGGTGCCTCCTGAGTCCCCCTGTACATCAAAGCCTACAAAATAACGGCAAACATGCCTTAATCCCTCACCAAGTTTGGTTAATTCTCTTTACATCACTTTGTGCTCACGAAAGGGTAGAAGGATGCTAAAATTTAATTTTGAGAGAATGCTAAAGCTTATTTTGAGAGAGCTAGTACCAATCATCTGAATTTCCTTATTTAACTTGGTCCTACCTATTCTCATAGCTGCTACTGAAAAACTCACTGGCTATAATAGGAACAATAAAGGAACCACAACAGTAGGGAAGAGAAAATTACTCTGTGCATTTAGAACTTGAACACCATCCTAATCTTACCTGTAATTAACAAGACAAGTTTTAGGCTAACACTATTTCATGATTCTTGTCTGTGAGTCTGCAAATTACAAGAGGCAGGGTACATCTCTTATAAGAGGGTTGTCTTTGAAATTATATGATCTCTGAGCCTTACTTTCTCCAACTGTAAAATAGGGGGCTAATGGCCACTAAGGGTTAAATGAAATAATGAAGGCATATAACAAGTACTTGAGAATAGTTTGGCATTATTGTTATCATGGCACATAAATCTCTTTCCCAAGGAGCTGGTCACTTTAAACCTGACTCTTAGCCCTTTATCCTAGAATGGCTGTCCTAGCCCCTCAACCTTGAATTGATAAATTTTATCCTTGCTTTACTTTCTTGGCTCCTCTAAGATATCCTCTCTGAATTTAAAAGAACTATGAATAAAGAAGAAAAATATATAAAATATCAATTTCTTCACATTTCCAATGCATAGGTTGATGGTCCTATGACTGGCTGCTCCCACATCTGTACCCAACATCTGCCCCCCCTCAGAACTCTGAGTGCACAGGGTCAGAATTTGGCTCAGGGGGATCAGAATTCGAAGAATCTGTGTTTGAATGACTTGACTCTCCAACTGGCTCAAAGGGTCGCAAGTTTGCATAAGTCACCTCTTGGGCCAGCTGCTCCAGGGAAGGGCGGCCTAATACCAGATTTCGAAGTGAGATGCAAGTCATCAGGAAGCTGAAAAAGAAGAAAAAGGCCAGCCAGTCCAAACTCCTGTTTCTACATAGGGATTCCTGCTGAACCCCTCATGGCCACCTGGTCCTACCTTCTTTCACTCAGGCATAAATGAAAATCTCCCCCCCCCCCCCCGTGACCCACCCATCCCAGCTGGAAGGGCACACCACTCCTTATATGGTCCAGTAAAGGATTCTAGAGTGAGGTAGGAATAACCCACAGGGAGGCTGGCGGTGAGCTGAGGCAGAACAAGACAGCAGGCCATCAGACACAGATCATTTAGTCTTCCATTACATCAGGGGGAAAAGAATGGAGAGGAAAAAGTATTTAGCACTAGACTGTCCTTTCTTGGGATTGTCCCTCCTGTTACCTTCACCAGAGAAAAGTTACCCAACTTGCAAACATCTGACGGCAATGACCAGTACTGTTGTCAGTATAACTCACCTGCGGCGGAAGATATAGAGCTTCCGTAGCAAGAAGCGGAAGAGCCGCTCATGGAAAGGGGTATTTCTCCGGCGTTCAAGCTCTTGGAGCCGTCGCTGGCGTCTAAGAAAAGTCTGAACCAGAGGTGTTGGCTCAGGGCCCCCTTTTACTTCCCCTTCCAGCAGAGGTTGCAGTTCTGGAGGTAGAGGCCCCATTTCTGCCCAGAAGATGGCAAAAAGAGGAATCACTGAGGTCATTCTCTCTTTTAGAACTCTCCTTTCACCAGCCAGAAACTTCAAGTTCATTCTTTAGTGGCTAGATCCTCATTCACAACCCTGACTTATAACCAGGTGCTTTCTTAGCCCAACTCTTCATATACTCACCAGTTCCATTCTCCACCTTCTCCTTTAATTCTTGCAGATATGCCAGGTCTTGCTCCAGTGCAAGCTCTGTAGTGTTGACATAGATGTACATGTAGCAGGAAGGACTGGGTGACATCGTATATACCTTATGGTACTCACCAGCAGGCAACTGACAAGGGAAAAGAAATGGACATACTTCACTCTCTAACCTTTCCCAGGCAGCCTATGGGCTTCCTACATTCCCCACCCCAACCCACCCCTCCTTCCCCCCTACCTAGACGTCTTTCTTTTCATTGTATTTTGGAGTCCGAAGGAACTGACTTCTAGAATCCTGGGTGAGGCTGTTCACAGCCCTGGGGACCCTTGATTTTTGAGCTCCCACTTTGGAGTCTATAGTAAATTAACTCCACTCATCTAAACTTTTCTGCCATTGTTAATTCCAACAAAATACCTGCATTTTTTCTCCCTCCTTTAGAGTCTGATTCTTTTGTTCTGCCACCAGCTCCACAATCACCTCCCCCTGCAGCAGCTGAATGCTAGTGTTGCCCAGGTCTTCACTCACAAAATTCTCCAGGTGCAGCCCTGCCAGGGGCAACAAAGTTCCCCAGCTTACCCCATGGAAGATGAAATAATTCCCTTTACCACTACCACCCTTCAGGTCTCAAGAACACTCCTCCCATCAGGAATGCCCCTCCCCTCTCTATCACAGGCAATGTCGCTGGCCAAGGAAACCACAGGGAAAGACAGCAAAGGTTCTTTGCTTTCCTCCATACCAGGGAAATCTGCAATGAAAACCACCTCAGTGTGGTTGTCCAGGCTGCTCTTGATTTCTTGTAACTTGGTCCTCCAGGGAGACAGGTCCATCAACAGTGGCTGCAGCCAAGATGTACGCTGGAATGGGGACCAGGCGGCCTGCACGATGTCCACACGAGGGTCAAAAATCCTTAGGAAAGAAAACCATGTTCTAAAGAGACCACAGCACCTACCCGCCAAAATTTCTGGTTCTGTTCCCTTCATCACTGCTCCCAGATAGAGGGAACAGGGTTTCCAAATAGAAGAAATGGCTTATGTCAGCATATTATTGCCAGTCTGGGGCAGAGAGAGAAGGAGAAAGAGATTCTGGAGCATTGGGAAGAATGGGGGTTAGTGGCCACCTGAGGAGAATTGTGTTAACAGCATCTTAGGGAAAAAAAAAAAAAAAAAAAAAAGTCAGTTACCTTTTCTGCTGGTTGATGGTGCCCCCTGCTGGAAGCAATCAGCTATACCCACAACCAATTCAACAGGGACATGCACCAGAGGACAGACAGCCTTTCAAGCAAGACAACACTGGGGAGCATGGGCTGTTCATCTTGGCAAAAGGAGTGGGACTTCATTTTTCCCCTTCTCTGTTCCCTGTGCCCACCTCTGCTGGAAGCGGTCATTGATGGAGACCCAAATATCAAAGTAGATCTGGGGCTCAGTGACATTGTACTTGGGAAGCAGTTGGCTCAGGCAAGTAGCATATTGCTTCAGCATGTCTGCATGATCCTTCCATCGCCGGCTCTGTGTGAATACCTGCCCCAAACCCCCACATTAGTCCCACCTCATCATTATCAACCTCCCAGATGGGTCATGCACTGTCGATGGCACTAAGAGAGTCCTGTCTGGTGCCTATTTTGACCAGGAAAAAAAAAACCCTCAACTCGTCTCTGGGGAAGAATTGTTTATTGCTGGGCTTGATATACTTACCTTTCCTAAATCTAATTTCGATTCAAAGGAAGTGAATGACACTGCCCTATTTGAACTCACACAAAAGAAGGGTCAACCCGGCTCCTGAGAGGACAGAGTGGGCAGAGTGGACCCAAATTTGTTTTATTTTATAATTATATTTAGGACCAAATCAGACCCCAATGCTCAAGGGAGCTCTGAAGAACAGTAAGTTGTCAGCATCAGACATCTCACCCCAGGGTTAAGGTAGCCCAGCTCGCCAGTGCGGCCGTCACGGTAGGTGATCTTCACGTGCTGGTGGGAGCGCGAGTGTACCATCATGTCCCAGGAATAGCCATACAGCCCATTTGTCCAGTTGTTATAGCCCTGAAAAAGCAGGACAGAGGCAATCGGCCCAACAGTTCTCCTAACCCCATTCTCAACTGACACGGCCCCATACTTGCCTAACGTTGTGACCTCTGCCACTTCCCAACCTAACCCCCAGCCCACACATACCTGGGTGAGGAAATGAGAATAGGGCAGGAAGAGCTGCTCCAGGAGGTAGAGCAGGGTGAAGGCGGCACCAAGCTGATGGCGCAGCCCTGGCTTCTGGCCACCTTTGGCTCGGCTCCTCTTATACACGCAGGACACACTGGGCTGAGGGGCAGCCTTGAGGGGCAGCAGTTCTTGCAGCCTCTCAGGGAAGTGAGATACCAGCTTCCGGGGCCACTCAGGGGAGCAGAAGAGAGGGCTGCTGGCGAGCATGACGTAGGGGAACATACCTAGGAAGGCAGGGAGAAAATAAGCGTTTCAGGAGTTTGGTTGCAGGGAACATGGGTAATCCCCTCCACTCCCCTACTTCAGGAAGCCTCTCCCAGGTATTCTACTTGTGACGAAAGAAGTTCTTAACTAGAGGATTCTTACTTCCCCGAGATTCCTTCCTACACAACACGCTAGCTGAGCCCAGAGGCCCCAGTCCTCTCTTCCTGTTTACGGCCATTTTCCAGTGACTACATCTGGCTCAGTTTAACTCCAGTTCCCGTCACCATCTCCCACTCCCAGACAATGTCTCCGGCCAGTCCCTCCCCACAAACCTGTGGCTTCCCATCTCCTACCAGACCACAGGTACTGACCGATGCTGAAAAGCTGGGAATTCATGCAGTGGAAGTAGGACACGAAGAGGAGGCCAATGGACCTCGAGGCATCAAAGAAGAGCAGGAAACCGGCTGAGAGGTCGAGCAGCAGTCCACACCAGTGCACCACTAGCAGACTAGTCATCTCCTCGGACAATACCAGTCTGTAGAGACCAGGAGCAAAGGTCAGGCACCAGCCCACCGGAGAACCCAGCATTCACAGCAAACTCCACCACCCTGTCCTTGCCAAAGGATGTACCATAGCAGGTGGATAGAACTCTGCACAAAGACACCCTATGAGAGTTTCCAACCCCTTTTCATTTCCACACACTTTAGCGGTTCAATTTTTTTCCACATGCCCTATGTAATAAGTAGGGGCAGATTCCACAGAGCAAATTTGATTGAGAAGTGAGTGTACTTTAGGGAGTAGGTGGTTTTTTTTTAACGTTTATTTTTATTATTTTTAAAAAAGAAATTTTTTTTTTAACATTTATTCATTTTTGAGAGGTGGAGAGAGACAGAGCATGAGTAGGGGAGGGGCAGAGAGAGAGAGGCAGACACAGAATCCAAAGCTGGCTCCAGGCTCTGAGCTGTCAGCACAGAGCTTGATGCAGGGCTCGAACTCACAGGCTGAGATCATGACCTGAGCTGAAGTCAGATGCTTAACCGACTGAGCCACCCAGACGCCCCTAATGTTTATTTTTGAGACGCGCACACACACACACACACACACACACACACACACACACACAGTATGAGCAGGGAGGGGGCAGAGAGCAGAGAGAGAGAGACAGAATCCAAAGTAGGGTAAGCTGTCAGCACAGAGCCTGATACAGGGCACGAACCTACGAACCATGAGATCATGACTTGAGCCAAAGTCTGAATCTTAACTGACTGAACCACCCAGGAGCCCCGGGAGTAGATTCTTCATGGAGTTTATAAATGAGAAGAAACTGGGGTACCTGGGTGGCTCAGCTGGTTAAGAGTCCGACTTGGGCTCAGGTCATGATCTCGTGGTTCATGGGTTTCAGCCCTACATGGGGCTGAGTGCACAGTCTGCTTCTGATTCTGTCTCCCTCTCTCTGCCCCTCCTCCCCAGCTGATTCTCTCTGTCAGAAAATAAACATTTAAGAAGGAAGGAAGGAAGGAAGGAAGGAAGGAAGGAAGGAAGGGAGGAATTTTAAAAGGTGAATGCCTGACAGGGGCACCTGGGTGGCTCAGTGGATTAAAGTGTCCGACTCTTGATTTCATCTCAGGTCACGATCCCACGGTTCATGAGTTCGAGCCCTGCGTCAGGTTCCACACTGAACGTGCAAAGCCTGTTTGGGATTTTTCTCTCTCTCCTACTCTCTCTGCCCTTCCTGTGCAAGCGCTCACTCTTTCTCAAAATAAATAAACATACTTAAAAAATAAAAAAATAAAAAGCGAATGCCTAACATAATAAAGTCAAACTTTTGGAACTGGGAAAGAACAGGGAAAAAGAAAGAATAAAGTAAAAGAGGCAAGGAAAAACAGAAGGAAAGGAGAATTCAAGAGAGGCAAACCTCTGTTTCCTAAAGAGCTTGCAACAATGATTTTGTCAGAGCAGGGCCGCTGACTGTCCATCTATGTACACTGGCTGAGGAGTCCCGGCGAGAGGCCGGGGCGGCAACACAAGGCACCACCTATGGCGGCTGCAAGGAGCACGGACTCATTCACCAACTCACTTCATTCTGACTTTCGTCTTTTAGTTTGTTCCCTTTGTTCTTGCCCAGGGACAGGTAAGCCTAGATCTTTTGGTATCACTGACTCTGCCTTCTGCTGAATAGGAAGATAAGTGGCCAGAGGAAAGCATGTGGCAAATTCAGGCAAAGCAGGGAGGGCAGTTGTTACCGTAAGCCTGGGGGAGGTGAGTCACCTGCTGTGTACCTGTGCCTCAACGAAAACTCTGCCCTGACTGCCACTCACTTGAAGGGACTGAAGAGCCAGTGCCGGGACAGGTACTCCATGGAATAGCCTTCAACCCAGTCTGCGTCCAGCTTTTTCACACCCGCAATAAAGTACACAATGAAGATCTGCAAACACAAAATGCAAAACGAATGTTCAAACAAAAAAAAGAACCCCGTTTTCTACAGACTACTGGCAATAACACAAGTTCTGATCTGAGTTCAGGGCCTAAGGAAGATTAGATTCACTCAACTGGGATAGTTACTCACCCAACAAGTATTTATTGACATTCTACCAATGCCAGGCACAGTATTACGTACCAAAGAAAATCATGAAGCATATATCTCTCATAAGGATGTCAATCTAGCAGGGATAAAGCTCTATTCTTTCCATGACAAGGTAAGAGAACCCAGAGACTAGAAGACAGAAGAGGTGGCCTAGCTTTTCAGCAAAAGGAATCCAAGGAGGCAGAGAACAGTGGAGTCCGGCAGCAGGATGGCCACGCTGACAGTGGGTATCAAAGATCACCTCCCTCTTTCCTCAAATCCTGTACCTGGCCCCGCAGCACAGCATAGTTCCAAAGGGGCACGTGGGCATTCCGCTTACGGGCATTCAGCAGGCCGTCCACAGACCTACACGAAGAGAAGCAAGCAGTAAGGAGAGTTTCTTAGTCCAGCACATTTCCACCTTTCTTTTTAAATGTAATAACCTCTCTATCCCAGGAAGTCTTCCCATATCCTCTTAGGTTCTCTGGGCTATTCTAAAGGTCTTTTAGAATTACATGAGCAAATTTAACAGTGACTAGGTCATGACAGAAATGTTACTAGTGAGTGATAGTGACAAAGAGTTCAGTGTTTACCATTAGTTAGTAAATTAGTTTGTCCTAATGGAACAAATCAGGGAAGGGACCATAGTGCTAGAATATGACTGAATTTGAAAAAGAATGAATTTGAGAAGAACGGTTGAAAAGCTAAAGGTATATGTAAACATATACTGCATTAAAAAAAAAAATTCCAAAATCTAAGACAAACTGACATTTCATAGACCTAGATGCCAGGATGTAGTGCTGGAGGGTACCTGCTAACAGCTACCTTGGGAGAGATACCCAAGACACTAAGACTAGATGTATTCTAGGGAGGCAGCAGCAAAACAGGTTTTCAAGAACACAATGAATGAGCAGAGAAGTTGGGGAAGGGGCACTTTACACTTGTGGTCAAGAGCACTGCAGTCTGTAATTAAGGAGACCTGGATTCTCACTTGTGCCTCTTAGCCTGGTGGGTGACCTTAGGCCAATCCTTCCCTATGCCTTAGTTTCCTCATTTATAAATAGAACAGCACTATAGACCTCATGGCATTGTAATGAGGAAAAATTTAAAGTATTTAGTATAGTGTCTGGCCATGTGCAAAGCCTTCAGTAAAGGATAGGTATTTTTTCAAATTGTGTAAAAATTATAAAAATGAATCTTTTCAGGAGTATTCTGTCAAAACTGTCTTAATTTTATATGATCAGAGCTGGCTATTTTGAATGAATTTAAAGATTTACCAAAGGGGCATCTGTATGTTATATTAATAAATGAAAGTTAATTAATGACTGATAAATCAGTAACACACTCAACATTTGAGATTTTTTTCCCTATACCCATCTTACTGACATTTCATATTTGCATATTTGCTTTCACTTAATGCGGAGGGTCCCTAGAGATCATCCGCCCTGCCACCCTGTCTCCAAATCCCTTCACCACCTCCCATAAAAGATGGTCGCCTAAGCCGGAGGTGGGGGAGGGTTACCTCCTCCCAGGACAGCACTGCTGAGCGGCCCTGATGGGCCCTCTCCTTCTGATATGACTCTGCCTCACAGCAACCGCTACTCTTGGCTCTAACTCTGCCCCCCTGGGCTCACACAGAGAAAGTCTGCTCCCTCTTCCACATGACCACCCTTGAGGTATCTGAAAACATCTATGTCTGGCTTTAGTCTTCTCTTCTTCTAAGAGGATTACAGGAAGTGGATAGATCAAGGCACCTGGGGAGATACGGAAAGAGTGGAGGGTTGGGAATGGAGCCATTTTCCTTTTTGTCATCCCAAGTGCCCCAACTCACTGATCCTTCCCCCTCCCGAATTCATCCGAATCAAAATGTGACCCTGTAACCACACTTTGCAAAGCACGGTTGAAAATATGCTTGCTGGGGCAAATTCTAGGACCTCACTGGGCCCCTATCACCAGTAACCATCCTGACCCGGCCAACCCTTCCCCCTTTCCCCTAGACTCATACCAGTAGTGGTTCGCATCCATGAATGTCAGCTGAAAGGCCAACAAACCATACAGATAGGAGTGGTTGTTCCATGACGTCTTGTCCAGGAGAAACACATACCAGTATGGCAGCAGGAATAACACACAGCTTATCCGGTAGCACAGGCCCAGCATCATGCCCAGTGCCCCTGGGATTTGTGGGGGAGAGGATTAAGAGATCAAAGGGTCACCACAGGCCCAGCTCCCCTGGGACAGGCTGTGGGTGGGATCAAGAAAAGTCATAGGACATTTTATCATCGGGTAAAACTAAATGAAAATTAAATGTTACTCTAATATTTTAAAAAGACTTATGGGATCACAGCTGAGATGACACACAGGTCAGCAAGATGAAATTATGAATCACAGCGGAAGTGAAATAATGAACCCAAGACTTTGGTCATTCACCAGCATGCTTTGTATTTCTTTGTTTTAGGTAGGCCAGGTAATACTCCCATCTCTCCCACACTTTCCCTCACCCAGAAACATGATGGTATACACAAGATACATCCAGTCAAGTGGTAGTGGCTGCAGGGCATCCAGCAAGGGGAAGCGGCACACCTCCAGCCCATCCAGGTATCTTCGGTCTAGGGAGCTGAGCCCCCGTTCCTGGGGAATGTCCAACACCATCAACAGCCCTGAGAAGGTAGTCAAGGAGGGGCTGTTAGCCCTCAGCAAAGGAAGAGGTGGAATACACTGGAATACAGTGGAATGCACCCAGCTCCAGGGTCAGACTTCTTACCTAACCCTGGCTCTGCCACTCACTCATTCCCTCAACAATAATTACTGAGCGCCTACTCTGTGCTAGGCATTATGCCGGTTATGTGATCTCAGACAGCCACCGCACCTCACTGAGCTAATTCTTCATTCCCTATTTGAGAAAGGGGCTCATCTTTTACAGGGTTACAAAGAGGATTAAATGGGAAAAGTGTACAAAACGCTATAAATACTGTTTAGGTTTTGATAACTTAAAGTCTGTCCTATGAGGCATAGAAAGTGTTCTAGGGTGGTGCTTCTCAAACTTTTTCTCTTCCTAGCACACCCAGAATATAGTACTTGGCTTACACACTAGAGCAAACAAAAGCAGCTACTCAGGTTCGGAGGACAGTTCCAGTTTAGGCAGGGTTTCTCAACCTCGGGACAATCACATTTTAGTCTGGTTAATTATTTGCTGGGAGGGGCTCTCCTGTGCACCATTAGGTCACAGCATCCCTGGCTCCTAAGTACACACCGGTCTGTGGCCAACTACTTCCTCTTCCCCCAAGTTGTGACAAATAAAAATGTCTTCTGGACAGCAAAACTGCCACCAGTTGAGAACCACTGGGCTAAGGGGATGGATATCTCAGCACATCTGTAACCCGTTCCAAGCATCCTTGTGTGGCCTATGAGTTAGGAAACTCTGGATTCAGGATTCACAGCCAAAATGTCTGCCCTGTCACCTAGCCATTTCTCTGAGGTCTAGTCCTCAGTATAGTTACTGGGCAACTTCATGCCACAAGCAAAATGGGTCTCTGTTCCTCTGCCTCTGTATTTCCTATGACCTCAGATCAAAGGATTTCTGGCCTCCAAACCCTAATCAGAGGAGACAAAGCTGGATTTGATCCTAAACTCCACAAAGATCTCTTCCAGGATATCAGTATCTTCAGCTCTAAGGCAAAGGGAGACAAATCACTAAGTAACCAAGAAATGCACAAAGGAGGATTGTTATTCTCTCACCCAGCACCACACTGGCCCCTCCCAGAAACCGGACTTACCAAAGAGAAAACGGAAGACGGCCAGGCTGGCAGGATCCGTTGGTCGGTTCAGCAGGGTCACCAGCCTCCCCCAGCTGGAAACATCTGTCCACTCAAAACCCAAGAGTTTCACCATTCCGCTGCCCTGACTGGGCCCCGAAGTCCGTCCAGCCTTGTCTTTCTGTACTTTATCTGCAAACAACAGAGAAAGCGTGTGTGCAGGTGTGGGGATGGAAGTGCTTTAAAATCGACTTCTCCCCAAATCACAGAAATCACAGCCCCAACAGCCCCAGGGTTTCTGCCTACCAGGTTATCCCACAGATTCCTAAGTACTCTAACACCCTTGCAGTGCAACCCCTCCTTCTGGATCCTCCAATGCCCCAGAACCTCTCGCGCCCTGAGTGTCATCATCAGCCCAAATCCTCGGGCTGCAATCTCTCTCTACAAGCTCCTTCCTAACAGAGGCCCCCTTCCCGGGGTCCCACAGGGCAGTGCTACCGCCCCCGCCCCTCTGACACCAGCGTCCCTCTCTCTCTCTCTCTCTCTCTCTCTGTGCCGCAGGGGAGGACTCTGAGCCTACGTGAGTCCGACGGGGCCCGCGCGGACCGGGCAGACACCGCCATGGCTCCAAGGAGATAACACCGCCACAGACGCGGCGCGGGAGCAGGGAGCGTCCGACGGATCACTTCCCTGAGCCCCGCCTCCCCGACACATCAGCACGCGCACGGCTGGCCGCAAAGCGCCGGGACTGTCGTGGAGGGCTTTGGCCAGCTGCGCCGGCTCCCTGCTTGGCGGCAAAGGGAGGAGCGAAGAGCCTTAGTGCAAGCGAGCCAGCGCTTCAGCGGGCGTCGCCTTGCTTTGTGACAGAGGAGGGGTGAGGATGCCCTAGACCCGCCTCGTTTCAGCCGCCAGACCTGTCTCTCCCCCGAAGCGTTCCGAAGCCCCTCTATGCCTTCAGCCTTAAGATATCTCGGAATTCTGGCAACTTCCCTGGGCTCCTCCCGCCTCCATTAGGCGTCTCCAAGTTATGGTGTCCCTGCGGTGCTCCCAGACATGAGCGATGCGGGCGCAAATGTCAGACTGTTCCCCAGAAAGGTTGACCTCTGAGTTGAGGACACACCTCGAAGGGCTATCCCGGCATAGGGAGAGGGTGCGAGTTACTTTATTCTCTCTTCCGGTACCTGCCAGGGACCGGAGGTTTGAAATCAGCTGGGGAAGCGCACAACTGCAGAGGGGATGTAGAATATGGGCAGTGTGTAGATAAAGTGTGGTCGATCAGGGAGGATTCCTAAAGAGGTGAGGCTTGACCAGCACTGTAATATCTATTTACTGCGCTGGGATTGGCCAACTGCATCACTGGAGGGCATCCTAGAACAGCGGTTCTCACATTGTTTTGGTCTCAGGACACTTTGACCCAGCTGCACATTATTGAGAACCCTAAAGAGCTTTTTTATTTACCTGGGTTTTCTTTTTCCACGTTTACCATATTAGAAATGTACACTGAGAAATGTTTAAAATATGTATTGATTCTCTTAAAAAGACAAATAAACCCATTATACATTTACATAAATAACATTTTAAAAAATGTTTATGTTTGAAAGAAACAGCTGGGAAGGGGCGGGTAGAGAAGATCTAAAGCAGGCTCTCCGCTGACAGCAGAGAGCCCCATGTGGGCGCTGGAACTCATGAACTGTGAGATCATGACCTGAGCCGAAGTCAGATGCTGAGCAGACTGAGCCACCAAGGTGCCCCTACAGAAATAACGTTTTTATGCAAAAAGCATATTTCCCACAAAAAGTTACACAAGTAACACTACTACTACTACAGTAGTACTGTATTGTTTTACATGAAAATCTCTTTAATGTGTGCCTTAATTGGAAACAGCTAGATTCTCCTATCTGCTTCTGGATTTGATCTGGTGTTGAATGAAGTATACGAAGGAAATCTGGCCTCATAGATACTCAGTTGTAAAAGGAAAAAAAACATTTTAATAACTTTTTTAGATAATTGTGGGTCTCCATCTTTGATACCTCACCTAAACTTAAAACTGGTAGTTTTTTAAAGGTTAGTTGGATGTGGACTCTGAAACCAGATCAATGAACTTTTATGCTTTGTTACATTAAATCATGGTATATCTTACACTTTGAATGGACCTTTTACAAAATCATGCATTTAGTCATTTGGAAAACATTGTTTCACTGAGTTATGCTGCTCTTCCAAATTCAGAGTCTTTTAAATGTTGGGAAGCTGCCAAGCTCACAGTGGCAGATACAAGTTTTCCAAAACTTTAATTTTCACTTGAAAGCTCAAATTTTATCATTGGCAACAAATGCTGTCTATTGTTTTCCTTTAAGGAACAGTCACACTCCTTTCTTTTTTCAAAAACTATCTGCCAAATGTGCCAGTTGGAATAACCATAGTCTGTCCAATATCCTCAAGTAAAATGATGTTTCATTTTTTTAAAAAAGAAAGAAAAGGGGTGCCTGGGTGACTCAGTCAGTTAAGCGTCCCACTCTAGATCTCAACTCAGGTCATGATCTCCTGATTCGTGAGATTGAGCCCCACATTGGGCTCTGTGCTGACAGTGTAGAGCCTGCTTGAGGTTCTCTCCCTCCCTCTCTGCCCCTCCCCCGTACATGCTTCCTCTCTGTCTCTCTGAAAATAAATAAATAAGCATGAAAAAAAAGTCTTAAAGAAAAAAAAACCAAAGATACCCAACATCTTATTTTATTAGGGAATTGCAAATTAAAACGAGAGAATTATCAGAATGGTTGAAATCCAAAGCACCACCACCAACTAATGCTGGCGAAGACGTGGAACAACGGGAAGTCTACTTCACTGCTGATAGGAATGCAAAATGGTATATAGCCCCTTTGGAAAAACAGTTTAGAAGTTTCTTAACAAAACTAAACATGGTTTTACCATGTGATCCAGCAGTTGTGCTCCTTGGCATTTACCCAAATGAAAAGTTATGCCCACACGAAAGCTGTGCCCAAATGTAAAGCAGCGTTATTCATAACTGCCCAAACTTGGAAGCAACCGAGATGTCCTTCAATAGGTGAGTGGATAAACAAACTGACACATCCATACAATGGAATATTCAGTGATACAATGAAATGAGCTACCAAGCCACAAAAGGACCTGGGGAACCTTAAATGCCTATCCCTAGGTGAAAGAAACCAATCTGAAAAGGCTATGTACGGTATGACCCAAACTGATAACCCTGGAAAAGACAAAACTGGTTTTAAGGCAAAAGATCTGTGGTTGCCAGGAACTGGGGGAAGGGAGGGAGAGATGACTAGGTGGAGCACATGGGGTTTCTAGAGAAGTGAAACTATTCTGTATGATACTGTAATGGTATCATGGTACATACATGTCATTATACATTTGGCAAAACCCATAGAATGTGAACCCTAATTAAACTGTGGGCTTTGTTAATAATAATGTATCGATATTAGCTCATCAATTGTAACAAATATACCACACTAATGCAAGATGTTAATAATGGGAGAAAAATGGGAGAGGGCTAAGAGGTGTATGGGAGTTGTCACATTTTAACTACACAAGTGGTTTTTCTTAGAACAACTGTGAGACGGCCGTCATCCTTGGGTATGCAAGGCGCTGTGTGCGTATTTCCCATTTCTTCACCCAAAATAGTAAAGGATGTGTACCCCAGTGTCAAGAATTAATAAAATTAATAATTTATACTGCTTCAGGGTGCCTGGGTGGCTTAGTTGGTTAAGCATCCAACTCTTGATTTAGGCTCAGGTCATGATTTCATGGTTCATGGGTTCAACCCCACCATGTCAGGCTCTGCGCTGACAGTGTGAAGCCTGCTTGGGATTATCTTCTCTCCCTCTCTCTCTGCCCTTCCCCTGCTTGTGTGTGCATTCTCTCTCAAAATAAATTAAAAAAAAAAAAATGTGTACTGCTTCACTGGGGATGTCCTTAATTGAAAATGGCATTATTTGAAAATGCAAGTGCACAGCAGGGAGGAATACAATGACTACTACAATTTGGTGTCTCATTCCTGCTAAGTTGCCAACAATTTTATTACCCATGGTTGCTTTTGTATCATCAGTGCAAATTGCTTTTGTATCAGTGCAAATGGCAACATAATTAAAAGGACAAATAATGGATCCATATTATTACAAAGGTAGTTTTGTCCTTGAAGACCCCAGGGTTTTGTGGACCATGTGTTGAGAACATTTATCCTAAAGGGAAGGAATGTCAGGAATAGATATAAAAGTAGGGATTACTAGGGACAGATGTGTTTGGCAGGTAGAATCACTGGGCTAACTGTTCCTGCGGCTGAGGGTCTGGCCCACTTCTAGGTTATCCTAACAGACAGGGTAGGCCAAGTCACTTTGGAAGCCATTGATCTATTTATAGGGGGGAATCACTTAATCTGCTGTCAGCCCCAGTCCAAATGAATTTGGTGTGGGTTGGAAAGTTTGGGCTAGCTCTTCTAAGACCACTCAAATTAGATGGTTCCATTAAATTCAGCAATTATGATCTGTTATGTGACAAGAACTGTACAGGTTACAGAGAAAGAAACAAATTAGTAAGCTGTGGCCTCTGTCCTCTTCCTTGAAGGACAAGGAAACATAATAATAAAAGAATATAGAAATAATAGGATAATAACAGAATATATAAAATTCTGTGTATTTTTTAAAGTTTATTTATTTTGAGAGAGAGAGTACGTGCATATGTGGGGGGAGGGGGCAGAGAGAGGGAGAGAGAATACCAAGCAGACTCCATGCTGTCAGCACAGAGCCTAATGCGGGCTTGATCCCACGAACTGTGAGATCACAACATGAGCCAAAATCATAAGTCAGATGCGTAACATACTGAGCCACCCAGGCACCCCTATAAAGTCCTAAGTATTAAGTGGGGTTTAAAGTACTGTGGGAGCATTGAAGAGGAAATGAATTATGACTGGAGAACTCAGGAAAGTTTTCTGAAAACGTGAGCTGGACTTTGAAGGATGAGTATAATTTTGGATAAAGGATTCTCGGCTGCATATTTTTTCTGTTTAGCACACTGTAGATATCGTGCCAAGCCTTTCTGGCCTGCCAAGTTTCAAAGGAGAGATCAGTCACGAGTCTTATAGGTCTCCCTTTATAAGTGAGGGCACGTTTATCCCTTGCTGCTTTCAGAATTTTCTCTTTATCCTTGTATTTTGCCAGTTTCACAATGATATGTCGTGCAGAAGATCGATTCAAGTTACGTCTGAAGGGAGTTCTCTGTGCCTCTTGGATTTCAATGCCTTTTTCCTTCCCCAGTTCAGGGAAGTTCTCAGCTATAATTTCTTCAAGTACCCCTTCAGCACCTTTCCCTCTCTCTTCCTCCTCTGGGATACCAATTATGCGTATATTATTTCTTTTTAGTGTATCACTTAGTTCTCTAATTTTCCCCTCATACTCCTGGATTTTTTTATCTCTCTTTCTTTCAGCTTCCTCTTTCTCCATAACTTTATCTTCTAGTTCACCTATTCTCTCCTCTGCCTCTTCAAGCCGAGCCGTCGTGGTTTCCATTTTGTTTTGCATTTCGTTTAAAGCGTTTTTCAGCTCCTCGTGACTGTTCCTTAGTCCCTTGATCTCAGTGGCAAGAGATTCTCTGCTGTCCTGTATACTGTTTTCAAGCCCAGCGATTAATTTTATGACTATTATTCTAAATTCACTTTCTGTTATATTATTTAAATCCTTTTTGATCAGTTCATTAGCTGTTGTTATTTCCTGGAGATTCTTCTGAGGGGAATTCTTCCGTTTGGTCATTTTGGATAGTTCCTGGAGTGGTGAGGACCTGCAGGGCACTTCCCCTGTGCTGTGGTGTATAACTGGAGTTGGTGGGCGGGGCCGCAGTCCGACCTGATGTCTGCCCCCAGCCCACCGCTGGCGCCACAGTCAGACTGGTGTGTGCCTTCTCTTCCACTCTCCTAGGGGTGGGATTCACTGTGGGGTGGCGTGGCCCGTCTGGGCTACTTGCACACTGCCAGGCTTGTGGTGCTGGGGATCTGGCGTATTAGCTGGGGTGGGTAGGCAAGGTGCACGGGGGCTGGAGGGGCAGGCCTAGCTCGCTTCTCCTTAGGTGATCCACTTCAGGAGGGGCCCTGTGGCAGCGGGAGGGAGTCAGATCCGCTGCCGGAGGTTTGGCTCCGCAGAAGCACAGAGTTGGGTTTTTGCGCTGTGCGAGCAAGTTCCCTGGCAGGAACTGGTTCCCTTTGGGATTTTGGCTGGGGGATGGGCGGGGGAGATGGCGCTGGCGAGCGCCTTTGTTCCCCGCCAAGCTGAGCTCTGCCGTCTGTCCGGGGGCTCAGCAGCTCTCCCTCCCTTTGTCCTCCAGCCTTCCCGCTTTCCGAGCAGAGCTGTTAACTTATGACCTCCCAGACGCTAAGTCGCGCTTGCTGTCGGAACACAGTCCGTCAGGCCCCTCCGCTTTTGCCAGCCAGACTCGGGGGCTCCGCTTGGCCGGGCGAGCCGCCCCTCCGCCCCGGCTCCCTCCCGCCAGTCCGTGGAGCGCGCACCGCCTCGCCGCCCTTCCTACCCTCTTCCGTGGGCCTCTCATCTGCGCTTGGCTCCGGAGACTCCGTTCTGCTAATCCTCTGGCGGTTTTCTGGCGAAGGATGAGTATAATTTTGAGAGAAAAGAGGGAAATCAAAAGTTCTTAGTAGTCTTGGGTGAACGAAGAGCATTCTGGGTAAGAGAAGTACAGCTAATAAATGAGCTGTGGGAACTCAGTACCTCTCCACCCCATGATTTTAACTTGTTTTTGTTGAAGGGGTTGATTTCCAGTTTATCCTTTCAGGACCAGTATACAAAGACTCATGCCAGTTAGCATTCGTTTATCCATAAAATGGCCCAAAATCCAGGAAAGAGATTTCTTCATGGATCTTTTCTAATAAAAGTTATCTTTTTATATGCACTGGAGACAAGCCCTCTTTCAGATCTCTTGATTCAGTACCCCAAACATTAAATGAGTGCCTACTATGGTTATGGCATATATTATTTTCTACAAGGGTACCAAAGTGAAGACATAGCCCCTATCTTCATAGAAGTTAGAGTCTTGGAGGAGTCAAATGTATATGCAGCTAATGGCAAAGCGTATTATAGATTCTATAAAAGATAAAATGTAATGGAGATCAGAAGAGGAAGAAGTTAACTTCAATGGGGAAATCTTGAAGGCTTCACGCAAGCAATGTCTTAAATATTAATAGACTTAGTGATGAGTGAAGCAGGATATTTGCTCATCATAAGAAAAGTCTGCTTGGACAAAGATATAAAAGGGGATGGTGTGGGGGCTCCTGGGTGGCTCAGTCAGTTGGGCGTCCGACTTTCTGCTTAGATCATGATCTCACAGTTTGTGGGTTCAGGCCCCATGTCGGGCTCTGTGCTGACAGCTGAGAGACTAGAGCCTGCTTCAGATTCTGTGTCTCCCTCTCTCTCTGCCCCTTCCCCACTCGCACTCTGTCTCTGTCTCTCTCAAAAATAAATAAACAAAAAAAAAGTTAAAAAAAAGGGGGAGATGGTGTGTTTGAGGAAGCACATATAATTTGGTATGATTGAGGGGAGTGGGAGGTGAGTCTCATGGGAGATAAGCTTTGAAAACCGGGTTAAAAAGAATCTTGGGATGCCAAACCGGGAACTTTGGGCTTTACTCTGGGGACCAGGTGGAGCATACTCAAATCTGTGTTTGGGAAGATAACAAGCAGCCCTGTGAGGAATGGATGGGAAAAGAAGGGTCAGTTTGGAGGTGGATGGAATTGTCCAGAGAGGAGATAATACTGGTGTTACCTAGGAAGCAGGAGCTGGTGTGGAAAGGAGAGAGTGGATAGAGAGATGTGACCAAGATAGAATCAAGACTTAGTGATGTCCCATTGTGGGTGTAGGATGGTTTAGGGATCCCTAGCTTGGGAAACTGTGAGTTTCCCAAGAATGGGAGTACTGCTACCCAGCAGGAGGAATATGGGGAAAAGATAAAGGGCTTGCTTTGACTGTCAGAGGTGTCTGTGGAGAGGGCATCAGAGACGCGGTAGTAGCAATTGAAAGCAAGGTCAGGGCTGGAGATACAGATTTGGGGATCATCCAGAAATGGCTGCTACAACCATAAAGCGTTGCACTTCCCTAGAGAGACCAGGGTTTCAGCCTTAGAACTATTGACATTTTGGTCTATGTAATTCTTTGTTGTGAGAGAGCTGTAGGAAATTTGGCACCCTTGGCCTCTACCCGCTGGATGCCAGTAGACATCCCCTCAGTTGCAACAACCCAAAATGTTTCCAGATGTTGTCAAATGTCCCTTGGAGGGCAAAATCAACCTCATAGAGGACTATTACTCCAGGAGAGTGCAGAGTCGGAAGTGAAGATGGCCAAGGGCAGAACCTTCTGCTTCTAAGGTCACAGTCAGAAAGGAAGAAGGCACATTAGAAGCAATGGGGGGAGGTGACTGTGTCACAGATGGGGTGGCCAGCAGTGTAACGGTCGACAAAAGGATTTGGAGACAAAAGAGGCCTTGGCAGTGGTGAGAGCTTTATGATCCCTCAGGAAGCAATTCCTGTTGTGCCTCCTGAATGTGCCTTTCCTTACTTTCTAGCCTTTCCCCAGAGAGGGAGTAAACTGCCCACTTGGGCCATAAGTAAGAAGACTGGGACAGATGTCAGTGTACCCCCAAAGTTTGCCTGGTTGCTTTGCAGACTGTTAACTATTCCTCTTCCACTATTTTCTCATTCTACTTTCTCCATTAGTTTCTTTTTTCATTCATAAAGTGGTTTAGTAGAAATATAGAAATATATATCCATACCATTTAATCCAAATAATAACCCTGCAAAGCACCTTCATTCTTCTTCCCATTTTGCAGATGAAGAAACTGAAGCTCCCAGAGGGAAGTGGCTTGCCCAAGACTCTACAGCCAAGGAGTAGGAGAGCTGATACCCAAATCTTCTGATCACATAGGGACTGAGAATATTCTTCATCACACCGTGATTGCTTCTTTGACTGCCACTCCTACCACCTAGCATTTTTCTTTTCAGAGTGACTGATATTCCATCTCTCCTGGGATAGAGCCTTCCTTAACTGTAAGGGAATCGATGACTTGTTTCTCTTCTTGCACCCTGCCCATATTATCATTTCTTTTTCCTTTCTTTTTCTTTTCTTTTCTTCTCAAGTAAGCTCTAGGCCCAATGTGGGGCTTTAACTCATGACCTCAAGATCAAGAGGCACATGCTCTTCTGACTGAGCCATTCAGGCACCCCCATCCGCATAGTACCATTTCTGCTCATTGTGCATTGTTTGGTGCCTGAGTGTCTCATCTTGTGAGGGCATTAGCAAGGTGGTCTTCTGCCCAAGGGTAGCACTGTGATGTTTGCACAGTGAGGTGAGGCCAAGCCTGCAGGGATTCTGCATGGTGAAGACAAGGTGGAACAGGTTGCAGTCCCAACTCTGGGCCCTAGAGAATCTCCCTAATGGCTGCTGGATCTAGGCCAAGGGTCAGCTCCCTCAGGGACATCGATGTATATCCAAGGCTGGCAGTGGCATGCTAGACCCCAGTAACTCCTCAAATACTGTCATCTTGATTTCCACCCTGGAAATCCTCCTTCATTTCTTTCTGCTCTTCTCAGACATTCTACTCTGGCTCTTTGTTTCTTGGCACCTTTCATGTTCCCCTATCCACCATTGCCTTAGCATTTGGACATTTTTTTTTTTTTTTTTTTGAGAGCGAGAGGGCGCCAGTGAGCTAGGGACACACACAGAGAATCCTGTGAGGGGCAAAGAGAGAGGAAGAGAGACACAGAGAAGGGGGACTGACCCAAAGCAGGGCTCCAGCTCACCCGAAGTGAAGCTCGTGCTCATCTGAGGTGGGACTAGAACTGATGAACCATGAGATCCTGACCTGAGCCTAAGTCAGATGCTTAAGCGACTGAGCCATCCAGGCGCCCTGGCATTCTTAATAATAGTAATCACAATAGCCACCATTTACTGAGGGTTTTTTCAGTGCCAGGCACAGACAGTGAGGTAACTGAGGCTTAGAGATGTCACATAAGTCTATCTAAGGTCACACAAATATTAAGGTATGGATCAGCATGTCTAATAGTAAAAGAAAAGAAACAGGTGAAATTAATTTTATCAATTTTTAAAATTTAATTCAATATACTACGACATTATTTCAACATGTCATCAGTATGTAAAATGACTAGTGAGATATTTACATTCTTTTTTTCATAACAACTCTTTGAAATACAGAGTGTACTTTATTTACTCTTACATCACTTCTCAGTTCATTCTAATTTGTTTAAAAAATTTTTTTGAGAGAGAGAGAGTAGGGGAGGGGCAGAGAGAGAGAGAGACAGAGAGAGACAGAGAATCTGAAATAGACTCCGCACTATCAGGGCTTTGCCTGAGGATGTGGGGCTTGAATACAAGAGCCATGAGATCATGATCTGAGCCAAAGTCAACCACTGAGCCTCCCAGGGGCCCCTCACTTCTCAGTTCAGATTAGCCATAGTTCAAGTACTATGTTCACAGTATACAGTACATAGTACTATGTGCACATGAGGTCAGTGGCTACTGTACTGGACAGCACAAGTACAGATCAAGGATTCTGACCTACCTCCACTTGACCACTTTATAGCTTTTTTTTTTTTTTAATGTTATTTATTTTTGAGACAGAGAGACGGAGCATGAACGGGGGAGGGGCAGAGAGAGAGGGAGACACAGAATCTGAAGCAGGCTCCAGGCTCCGAGCTGTCAGCACAGAGCCCCACGCGGGGCTTGAACTCACTAATGGTGAGATCATGACCTGAGCTGAAGTCGGATGCTGAACCTACTGAGCCACCCAGGCGCCTCTACTTTATAGCTTTTCTAAGGATGGTGAAAGCAGGCTGGTACTGTCCATCGAAATTCAGGTTTGCAAAATATAATATCTAAATTGGGATAAGATTTCATTATAAAGTAGAATAAAGTGTCTCAAAACTGAGGTCCAAAATTTGTTAAATCCTTTGAAAAAGCATGTGTTAGAGAAGCTGACATTTCCCTCTTAGAACTGATACTTCTGGGATGGGACAGGAATGTTTGTTCCCTTTTGTGTGACCCTGTTATTGTTCTGTCTTCATAAATACCATCCAGGAAGACTGGATTTTCTCTGGCCTGGAGCCAGGTGGTGGAAAAATCCTTTGCCCTGGGGCCCTTCTCTGGTCCATAGGGCAGGCATCTGACCATTTCTGACTCGGCTCACCAACCCCTCATGGTGGCTCCTGAAGGGATTGTTGAACTCTGGGAGGAAAGAAGGGGTTGGTTAGCCATCATTTCCTGGTTATAACAGTGGATAGGTCTTTGTTCTGGACACTTTGCCAGGCACACTGCATGTGCTATCCTTTTATACCTCCCCACCATCCTCTGACATCATCACTAGCACCTGCAAAACCCAGAGAGGTGAAGAGGTTCATTCAGGGTCACACAGCTAATAACCCAGAGCTTTCTGACACCACAGGCAAAGATCACAGCATTCCAGACTTTGGAGGTTTTAATACTTTCTGACCAACCATAAACATGGGAACAAGGGTTGCCGACAAGAAATTTTCACATCTGTGTTCTGTTTCTATGTTAATTAGCCCTGGCAGGGTGCTTAGGGTTGATTTCAGTCTGTAAGTTTTGGGGTCAGATATTCAGGACATTAAAAAGAGAGAGAGAGAGAGAGAGAGAGAGAGAGAGAGAGATAGAGAGAGACAGCCAGCTTCCCTTTCTATATCGGGAGGTCCAGCGTCAGGAAACCTAGGAGGGCTGCTTGATCTTTCTTTTCTTGTTCCTGATGAGTTAGAAGACCTTTGGTGCCCGGGAGCCCTGTTGCTTTAAGCCTAAGCCCTGGTTTGGGAGGAGACTGGGAGGGCAATGGAGGGTGCCCGCCTACCTGGGGGAACCTGCCGGAGGTGAGGCTGGAACCGCTCGGGATGCGAGGTGGGCGGGGGCAGGCTGAAAGTTGGAGCAAGCAGGAAGTGAGCCGAGGGCCGCCCGGGAGGAAACAGACTAGGCGAGTTTGCCGCTGACAGGCCTGAGCCGCTTGGAGACATGGTGAGCGAGCTGAAAACCAGGAAGGGGCTGATTCAAAGACGGGCCAGAGTGGGCTGGGGGCTGGGGATCAAGAGAGCGCGGCGGCAAAGTCGGAGGGCTGGGCCAGGGCTGACTGGCCTTTCTCCTTTGACAACTTGACTGCAAAAAGTTCGGAGCTGCCTGGGCGGGTGTTCCTGCTTCTTCTCTACTCCCTCCCCTGACCTCTGTGCCGGCCTGGAGCAGGGTTTCGGTGGGGGTGGGGGATCCGAATTCCAGGCGAGGAGCTGCTGAGAAGCCTTTCATCTCCTCCTCCAGCCCTCCAGCCGCCGGGTGTTGTGACACCCCTGGGCAGCACCTCTGAAGTTCTCAGGGCGGATTCCAGCCCAGCGGCAGACACCCCCCCCCCCCCGCCCCCCCGCGCGCCTCCCGCCTGCCTTTCACTTTAGCCCTATACCGAAACCCTAGGAATCTGTCTCTCTGCCGGGTCTGAGGAATCAGCCCCCTCTCCATAAACGTGAGGAAGAGAACTAAGGGTTTGTAAAAGAACCAGAAGTTGGATTTCTGTGATAACCCATTTAGTTTGGACCCACGGCTCCTGGCCTGTTTCAAGAGGTCTAGTGGGTCAGGGTGGGAGGAGCTTAATAATGGTTTTCCCTCCTTGTTCAAAAACCTTATCATCAGCCAGGGCAGATTGGCCCTCCATTTCCCCCAACACCCAGGCTGCTGTTTTTATTTAATATCTGCTTAAGCAGGCAGTCGTGGCTTGGTGCCTGCGCATGGTGCTGTGTGGTGGGGAAAGCAGAAGTTTGTGGCGCAATGACTGTCCCTCATGGGGCCTGGTGAGGGACTTAGAGCCTGGTTGCTGTTGCTCTGGGTCACAGCAGTTAGGCTGGAGGCCTGGGACCCGAACTGCTCTCCAGCTACTCTCTTGCAGGGAAGGGGGGGTGTGCTAGCTGAGGGTGTTCTGCTGCCCAGCACACATATTTGTAACAAGGACCCTTTGGTAAGTAATGGTTTAGGGTTTCTACTTTGTAAGATGCCTGCTCAGCAGTTCCCTCTAACCCAATCAGAGGAGCAAGGAAACAGTGGAGAGGGATTTAGTGCTGTGTTTCTTTTCCTCATCAGGGGCCCTGAGAACCTGAAAAGAAATTTGATCCAGTCTGTCTAGCATCAGCACTCAACTTCCGAGACTTAAAAATGCATTTATTTTTTGATTACATGAGTAATACGTGAAAACATTCTTTTTGTAAACAGTTCAAACATTAAAAAAAAAAAAAAAAAAAAAGCTAAAGTCCATCTTAGGCCTTCTCCTCCTCCAGCCTCTGAGGCTGAGTCTCAGTTCCTCCACTGCTTGACCTAATTAACCCCTGTGTTGCTGCCCAGGAGGAGGCCAGTGGAGGTGGAGGAAATGATCGTGTACGGAACCTGCAGAGTGAGGTGGAAGGAGTCAAGAATATCATGACCCAGAATGTGGAGCGGATCCTGGCCCGAGGAGAAAACCTGGACCATCTCCGCAACAAGACAGAGGATCTGGAAGCCACAGTGAGATGGGGAGCCCACTGGGGGTAGAGGAAGAGAGGGGAGGGTAGGATTGTTGAGGTTTGGGGGTTGGTGGTGTTGGGGGCAAAATGAATAGGAGGAAAGTCTGCCTTTTCACTTGTTTTGGGAATTGATGAGCGAGTCCCCAGTTCTGATTCTGCTCTATTCCACTGATTGGGACTGGGATCCAGGGAAGGGGTCCAACGATGGGGGAGGGTGGATGGGGCTGACTGTTGGAGGTATTTTCTGAGACAGACGACCCTGGTCAGGCCTTGCATTCTTAGGCTTCTCTCCCATGAAACTGATTTTTCTCTTTGAAGGCTTCCCTTGACAATCATTTGGACCTGACCTCCCCAGGGCAAAAATATTGGCTCTGGAAAATCCTCCTAGGGCCTTTGGCCTTCTCTGGGAGTTATTTGGCAGGGGGTAGAAAACTGCTGGAGTTTTGCTGAGTCTGCTTTCAAAAGAAGCTGGGAAGAGCAGTGAAATTCTTTGATCAAAGGGTCCTCTGCTAACTGAAGGCTAGAATAATATCTCCCACACATCTTGCTAGACCTCATTCCTCTCTCCCTCCAGCCAGGGGCTGAAGCCAGCTGCTCAGGGAGGGAGTAACTCTAACAAAGTAACTCCAATAAAGGCTGGAGCCTAAGGTTCCACGTCCACAGGGAGAGACTGGCCATGGCTTTCTGAGTCCTGTGTGTAATTTTGGGTATAGGTCCTTTGTCTCCTGTCTCCCTGGGACTTAGTGTTTCTTTCCATAGCCTAATCAGGGGAGCATGGCCCAGGGAAACTTAATTTCTGCAACTTGAGTTGAGGAGAAAGAGCAGTTTCTGTCACCTCCAACCTCCATGCTGCCCTGGCCCACCCTCCAGCCTCAGTAGTCCCCGTGGGGTGAGGGGTCATGGATCCAGGGAGATGTGACCATCTGGAGCTTGCACCCCTTGGCCCCAATGTGTGCCCTCCCAAGGTGGATCGTGCAGACAGTATCGCACCCCTGGGTGTGAGCATAGGTGCTTCAAGGTGCATGATGGTGCAGGGTAAGAAGAGAACGGGGAAAGCAGGGGGCCAAAGGGAGTCCAAGAACTCTAAATTTGAACGTGGCCCACCAGACTGTCATGAAGGCAGGAGGACAGAACATTTTTTGTCTAACAGTCTGTTATTTCAACCGATCACTTAAGTATTTAGATGTACGGCGTGTGGGCCTCTGTTCCAGTGGGAGGATGCACTGGTTCACTCTGCCTTATCCCCCAACAGTCGGAGCACTTCAAGACCACGTCACAGAAGGTGGCTCGGAAATTCTGGTGGAAGAACGTGAAGATGATTGTCCTTATCTGTGTGATTGTTTTTATCATCATCCTCCTCATCGTGCTCTTTGCCACCCATGCCATCCCAACTTAGGGAGCCCCTCCCCTGCCCCCCGTCTTCCTCTTCAGGGAAGCCCTCCATAGTGGGTGCCAAGAAGGGCCCTCTCTCCCATCCTCAGCAGGAAATGCTGCTCTGTCCTCCCTCCCCTCATTCTGAGGCCCCGCTGCCATACTGTCTGCCCCAGGGAGCACCTTGGTCCCCTGGAAGGAGAGAGCCGGACCATGGCTGCATTTCATGGGCTCTCAGAGTTGGTTGGAGAGACACCCAGAAGGCCCAGCATGTGGCTGGGAAACTGATGGTGGCCGGTGGGCAATAAAGACCTTTCAGTATCTCTACACATGTGAGGTAATTTCTCCCCTTCCATTTTGCCTTTGGCCCTTCTATTTCTTTTCCCCCTGGGCACGCCTTCTGGCTGAGATTCTCGTATTTGAGGTCCAAGTTGTTGGAGGGGTAGAGAGTGTATATTTGGAGAAGAAAGATGGAGCCTCCTCATTCTTCTCTATTATCCACAGGTCTCAAGAATCAGAATTTTCTGAGGGTCTCAGCAAATGGAAAATTCAAAATCATTTTAGGGTGGTGTGCAAGACTCCTAAGTGTCCATCTTGGGTCTTGCCATGCTGCAGGAAGCGTTAGCCGAGACAGCCTGAGGGCCTCCTGCCTCTCCTGTCATTGCCATCTCTCTTCTGTGGCCCTGTTGCAGTTGAGTGAGGGGTTGGAGGAACCGGGCTGCTTTTCCTTCTCTTTGGTTCTTCAAAGTTCTTTTTTTTTTTTAAGTAATCTCTACAACCCATCATGGGGCTTATCCTCACAACCCCGAGATCAAGAGTCTCATGCTCTTCCGACTGACCCAGCTGGGTGCCCCTGGTTCTACAAAGTTCTATTTGTCTTTTGTCTGCCCCTGCCCCTTTGGGACTTAGCAGGGCCTCTGGGTCTCAGCTGAGGGGGCGAGCATCTCTCCCCATGTCTCGTGGTTGGGCCCAGTCAGTGTCATAGGACAGGGCCTATGGCCCTCCTTCCCCTCCATGTACAATGGGCCTCTTTGTCTTTGGGCTTCCCTCCTCCCCACCAGGTTCCACCTCATCGCCACTCTTTCCTCTCTCTTGGTTTGGGGAAAGGGTTCTTGTCATTTCTGTCCCTATTTCTCCCCTGGGCTTTCCAGTATTAAAAAAAACCCAAAAACCTGTTTTGGGGAGGGGGTGTAGAAGGAACAGGTTTGGGAGACAGAATCTGGGACTCCTACTGGCAAGTCCTGGAATCATACTCTGAAAGCCAGGGAGGAAAAAGAAAAAAAAAAAAAAAAGCCCTCTGGGCTGTCTTTGTCCTCCTAGGTCCTCCTAGGTCAGACTACAGCCATCCTCTCTCCTCAGGCCACTCCTGGACTCAAGGTCCACAGAACTGGGGTGAAACCTCTTCCCTGGGACCCAGAGTGCCCAGGGTGGGGATGAAGGCTGTCCTCACAGGGGCTCAACCCAAGGAGGGAAGCCCTCAACCTCCTTCCTCAAGAGCAGCCACAGTTGTGTTGGTAGTGGCAGGGGGTGGGGTGGAGAACAGGTGGCTGTGACTTGTTTGCAGCAGTGAGAGGAGAGGGCGAGAACGGGTAGAGTCAGGAAGGCTCTGGAGGGGTGGCCTCGCCCATCTTCCGATGGAGGAGCAGGGTCATATGAGGGCAGGGCTGCAGCTGCCCTTGTGGTGAAGAGGGAAATACAGAAAAGCCAGAACTAGCACCTTCTTCGTGGGGGTCCGTTTTCTTTTTTAAGCGAGGCGCCATTCACACAACATACAGTGTATACGTGTACGTACAATTGTAACACACAGCGGTGCCGTTTCAAAGTAGACAATTCAGTGGTAGGTAGTGCATTCACAATGTTGATTGTGAATAAACTTTCTTTCGTTCCAAAACTTTCTTGCGGAGTCGGTTTTTGGGTACCGGTGGCATGCATTCACCGAGGTGGCAGAGACCCCGCCTGGCTGGCGGTCCGCGTCGTCTCTAGCACAGCGCCATCGCCGTGGCACTGGGACGGTTGCTTGTTGCGGGCGATGCCTGTCTCCAGAGCCCACTTCACTGGGCCCCCCGACGTGTGGGGGTGCCGAGCGCAGAACGAGCCCCGGGCTGCTCAGGCACAGGCGCCCGGTTCCGGGGGCTGGGGAGCCAGGCGAAGCTGGGCCGGACGCCTGCAGCTTTCGCTTTTCGTTGGCCCGGGTGCGGGCTCGGGGCAGGCGCGCCCCCCGCCCCCGCGGCCGCGGCCCCGCCCCTCCGCTTCCTCCCGGGTGTGTGGCACCGCGGCAGCTCGGCGACAGAGGAGCGGGAGCCGGCCCAGCGGCGGCAGCAGCGATGGTGAGGGCCCCGGGCGGGGCGGAGCCGACCGCGCAGGGAGGCAATGGGCGACGTGTGGGTGGGAGGCCGGAGTCTGAAGTCCGAGGTGGGAGGCGACCTCCGGGATCCGCGCCGGTCCCCCGGTGAGGTGGCCACCGCCAGGAGCAGGATGGGGGCCAGAGCCTCCACTCGGGGCGCGCGGGCTGGGGAGAGAAAGTTTGGCCGCCTTGGCGCAGTGAGCGCGACTCGGGCTCCCCCCTTCCCTGAGCCTCGCGGCTACGGAGTCAGACTCCAGGCTGAGATCCTGGTCGTGGCCACTTACCGGCTGGCTCTGTGAGCCCGGGCAAGTCACTTAACCTTCCTGAGCCTCCTTTTCCGCATCTGTGAAGTGGGGTCAGCAATACCCGCCTTGCCGGTCCTTGTGAGGTTAAGGGAGATCCAATGGCAGAGCCCTGCCTGGCACTCAGAACCTTCTCCTGAGAAGTGGTAGGTAATGTGATGACCTCTTCAGCCTTTCCTGGAGCTGTGAAGAGCCAAGTGTGGCCTGGGAGTTGGAAACCTGAGCAGATGGGCTGCCAGAGGCTCTGCCAGCCCCATGGCAGGGTGTTGGAGGGCACACTCCTTCCCCTGGGGAAAGATCAAGGGAGATGTTTACCATGAAAGTTCCACTGAAGTTACCAGAGTGTGGCACAGGCCTGACTCCTAACCTCTGCCTAGGGACACATTCTGGAGGTGAGTCATCCCCCACTCCTGCTGCAGACTCTGGCCTGTGTCCCCACTTGCCAGCTATGAGGCAAAGGTGTCAGGAACAGGTGGTGCCAGTTGCTTCCTCTGTCCCCTGGACTCCTGGGAAGATGGGCTGAGCAGGAAGCAGGCTTGGTGCTTTAAGATTCTGCCCTGGAGAAGCTGGCAGAGGTGTGATGGATGTGGCCTGGCTGGGGGTTATGATGCCTGGATGGCCTCATCTCTAGGGAACTGGAGGCAGGAAGAGGAAGTGGGGCAGGAAGGTTGCACTGAGCTCTAAGGCCATGCCAGGAAACTGAGGGAGGCTCCAAGAATGGGACAGAGCTCAGAGCCCACTTCCTAGCATGCAGGGCAAGGGATCAGCCAGGGCTAGGGGTGGGCTTCCAGTTGGCCTCTAGCACTTGGCGAGAAGAGGAAACTCCTGAAATGAAGGCTGAGGCCAGGATAATTTACTGAGGGGTACTGGAAAACTCTGGCACTCTCATAGGGTCATCTGAGGCAAATAGTGAATCAGAGCCCAGGGAAGGTACATTGACCTTTCTCCCCTACCCGTCTCCTAGCCCCATCCCTCTGTTTCTTTCAGTCTTGCCCCTTTCTCTGCCCCCAGCGCTTTCCCTTCCTTCTTCCACCCCCTTCCCTCCTTGGTCTTTCTTCCTTGTCCTCTCCTCTGATTCATTCAATCAACAAGTACTTCTTGGGCATTTCTTCTGTGCCAGTCATGGTGGCAGGTATAGGTGATAGAGCAGGAACAAAGAGTGATGGGAAAGATGACAACTGAATGGGTAAGAGCTTGAATTCATTCATCTTCTGGATGGTCCTCTCGTATGCACTGTCCAGTGAACGTGGGTTTTGAACCATGGGCTTCCCTCGTGTGCGCACAAGTGGAACTGGCAGCATCAGAAGGTCTGGGGAGTCTTTACCTAGCCAGCTAAAGTATTTGACCTCCCTGTACTTGCATTCACTTTAGCACAGTGGTTAAGAATGTGATTCTTGGAGTTTACAGTGTATTGGTTCAACTCCCAGATCGTCTACTTACTGCCTCTGTGACCTTGGACAGATGGTTTAACCCCTCTGAGCCTCAGTTTCTTATAAAACTGGGATAACAGCATGCCTTCGGTGGGTTGTGAGGATTAAATAAGCTAAGGAGGACAAACAGCAGGCAGTGCTTAGCTCTGTGTCCATTGAATGGTGGCCGTTATTACTGTCAGGATGTACAGCCTTCTCAGCAGCCTGTAGTGCTTGATGGAAATACTCGATGCAGGTTATCAAAGGCCCCTGTAAAGTTAGAGACAATTAAGCACACAGGTTTGCAATAAGGAAGAACTTGCTTGGCTGTGTATTTTGTAAAAATATCTAAGAGGTTTTAATGATCACATATATTGTGTAGTTCTTGAGATCTGACTGCTAAGAAAAAAAAACATCAGTGAGGGAAGATTGGGCTTCATTAATAATAATAGCTCTTGTTTATTGAGCACTTAGTATGCGACAGGTATTGTGACAAGCACTTTGTTCGTAACATGTCACGGGCCCTAGCTAACATTATGGTAGATATTATTCCTGTCACCACTTTACGGATGAGGCAGTGGAGGATCAGAAAGGTCATGTAGTGGACAAGTGGCAGAGGCAAGATTTGAAGGAACCCAGGGCTGCAATGCTGAGCCCTCGTTCTTAACTCTCAGCTCAGGTAAGTGCTGACCTAGGAAGGAGCTGATATGCCCCTTTGCTGCCCCAGTCCTCTGACTAGAACAACAGTGACAGCTGGAATAGGGATTCTTGGGCACTAGCCAAGAAAGAAAGGAGACGGGAGAGTTACGACAGGGAGGTTTGGGAAAGCTTTGTTTTCAGAGGCACCTAGGGTATTTGGCCTGGAGAAACCGGAGATGTTTGAGGGTTGAAGGCAGGATATTCTGTACAGAGGGCTAACGGTCTATCAAGAACATTTCCTGTGTAACTGCCACCCCCTGTCTACCAACCATGCTGATGCTCCCCCTCCACTGCACAACCTCAGCCCTGCAGACCCCAAGCAGGGCTGGCAAGTGCTCCTCCCACCCATCCTTCCTCTCTATGCTCTTTGCTCCCCATTACCTGGCAACCCCACACCCCTGCTGGTGGCATTTGTCCACCTCTTCTGGCTGTTCTCTCTGCCTGGGAGTTTTCTCACTGCCGTCTACCACCAATAGAGAAATTATTCTGAAGCCCCTCTCCAGTGTCCCCCACTTGGCTCAGAAGTCTACACTAGGTCGTGTTCTGTTCCTCCAAGTGACTGTCCCCTTCTTGACTTTTACCGCGTGTGTTCTCTGGCCCCACCCTGCCCCCCTCCGCCCTTACCCTCTGCCTGGTGTGTCTTTGCCTGAATGCCCCAACTCCACCCCATCCTGCAAGGGCTCATCCGCCCGGTCTGTCTCAGTTCACAGGAATCCACTCTCTGAGGGAGGCTCCAACACTGGGTATGTGTATCTCACAGCACAGCCCTTCACTCTTCTCTCATGATGTCCTATATGTCTCTTTCCCTCAGTCTATAGTGGGCTTCTTAAAAACAGGCACAATTCATTCAGAAATTTTTTTCCGCGTGTCCACTGTGTGCCAGGCACTATGTTGAGTTCACTGTGGCAGGTGTAGTGTGGCCCTGCCCTCTGGTCCCTTACCTCCTTCCACATTCTGTGGTTATTTCTCACTGTGCCAGTAGGGACCTATGCATACAGTGTCCTTTTTCTGCCAGTTGAGAGAGGACCCAGGAGGGCCAGGGACTTGAGCCCGGGGCCTCTGTGTTCCCTGGAGCGAATGTGTTCTTTTAGGCCTGGTCCCACCTTGGGGCCTCCGGACAGGCCTGGCTTCGCAGTGGGGGGAGGAGGCTGCAGATTGCAGCAGGAAGCACAGCCAACTCTCTTGGGGAATGTGACCCAATGTCACCCCACGTTGGAGAATAAGAGAATAATAGCTGGAGTTTTCAGAGTAGAAACACAGTCATATTCAGCATCCCACCAACCTCTAGCAGTGATTTGTCATTTCGGATCTTTGTCCATTCTCAAGTTTTTGCCTTGGGCTGTTATGAATGGGGGGATGCCTTGGGCCGTGTGAATGCGAACTATGTGAGCTCGTTGACTAAAGTGGTAGTAATAAGAGTGGTGATGATTACTGGGGAAAAGTTAGCGATGGGGGCAGCTTCCCTGCTCTCTGCATTATTGCTTTGTTCCCCAGTTTCTGCCCCCCCCCCAGCCTGTGAGTGTACCCCTCTGTCATAGTTTGCCTGCCCCCTCTCCAAGCAGGTTGCTTTTCTAAGCTCATGGGTAAATATTGACCTACTTGGGTTTCAGATGCCTGCCCCACGAAACTCCTGCTGGGCTAGATAAACACACTGGGAAAACATCTCTTGAGACTAAGAGCTGCTCTTGGATAGGCTACAATGCGATGACCCGCTCAATGAGTCCTTGCAATGGTCAGCACTGTGCTGGCCCCCCCCCAGGTCACCAGGATGGGGGACAGACAGAGGCAGCCCTTCCCCCTGGGGCCTGTGGTCTAGCTGGGGAGATAGGACTCATGTACTGGGAATGCTTGGAGGTTGTGTGCAAGACAGCTGCAAGGATCCTGAATGCGGATTCTTGCCTGAGTAGGAGTGGCTCTCCGTGAACACTGGATCCCTCCCCTTTCTCTGGTTTTAAGTGGAATTCAGTCAAGTGCCAAAATGTCTGCTGCAGACAATGGGCAATATGGTCTGGCAGGAAAGGGAGCTTGGCTAGTGCTCTGTGGGGAGGAGATGAGAACAGGGACGGGCTGTGGGGGAACTAGGCTGGGAGAAGGGAGTTGCTGTGGTTTGTTAATCTGCTGGTATTCATCTCCCTGACATGTCCCTGGACCTGCTCCTGGACTTCCAGTTTTTACTGGGCCCTCCTGCCCTAGATCTCACTCAGTTGCGTGTGTCCAAAGCCCAGTCCCTTTCTTGCTTGTGATGCATGCTCTCTTCCTCTCTCCTGTTCTCTCAGCCCCCCGCCACCTCCCCACTTGAACCCTGCATCTGCCTTCCTCTGAAATTACCTGGGTTCTTCTGTCTGGTGTGGTTGCTGCCCAAGCTGAGAAGTCTAAGAGTAGGTCTCATCTCTGTGAGTTGGACCCTAGTGAAGACAGTGGGTGGCTGGAAGGCTGAGGCCAAAGGCCAGGGAGGCTGAGGTTCCCAGGCAGACAGGGAATCAGTTTTGAGCACTGATACGGGAGCAGGGTCATCCCAGGAGGCAGAAGTGGCCTGACCAGTCAGAGGGAGGGTTGATCTTCCCAGTTTGTTTCTCTGTGTGTGTCTGTGGGGTTAGGCAGAACCTATGATGTGTGGTGGTCTGAAGTGACCTTCCTAGCCCCGTGGGGGTAGATCTCCTCCCTGTCTGGCTTCTAGCCATGTAGCTTGGTGCCCTCTTCTTTGGTGCTTCCTTAGGCCAGTGGGAAGCCACAGGGCAGGTACACATTGGGGAGAGGCCATCCTAGAGCGGGTGAGCAAAGTATCTGCTTTGTGGGAGGGTGAGATTCTGGGAGGTTTCCATCCTGAGGCATCTTAGAGGATGCTGAGATGCTGAAAGCCAAGGCTGACCTAGGACCTGCCTTGATGGGCAAGGAGAAGAAGCTGTGAGAGCAGAGGCAAGCCACACACACTCAGGAGACTGGTCCTTCCCTCTGTACATATCATACCCTTGCATGTAAGATGCTGTTACCCTATCCATACATCATCCCCACCCCACACACAGTGGGGGCAAGGAGGCCGCTAGGTCTCAGGATCAGGTGGGGGCCTCCTGCAGTTCTGACCTTGGGCTTGGCGCCCAGGCAGGGAAAGAGTTGGAACGGTGCCAGCGGCAGGCGGACGAGGTGACGGAAATCATGCTCAACAACTTCGACAAGGTCCTGGAGCGCGATGGAAAACTGGCAGAGCTGGAGCAGCGTTCTGACCAACTCCTGGACATGGTGTGAGGCCTGGGGAAGCAGGGATGGGGGAGGGAGAGGCCAGAAGGGGTCCTCAGAGAGAAAGTTCTCAGGCCGTGCTCAGGGTCTCCTTGGTGGGGTCTGAGGCTTGCCTGTGGGGCAGTGTGAGGTCTGTGAGTTTGTTGAGGCACCTTTAGCCTAGATATGCTCCAGGTAGGCCTCATGAAGTAAGAAGTCCTTCGTATGGAGCTGTGGAGCTTTGTAAAGGGCTGGTATTGTTAACTGGGGGTGAGTCTGTAGGGCTGTGAGTCAAGGGCTACACCAGTGTCTGAGACCAAGAGTCAGGCTGGGAGGGTTCCAGGGCAGGCTATGTGGAGAAGGGGAGCAGACAGGCTGGGAAGATGCAGAAGGAGACTAGGCCCTTCCGGGGAGGTGAGGTTGGGAGACCCTGGCCCTGGATCTCTAGGGGAACCACTAACTCCCACCCTGTGTCTGGCGATGTCCACAGAGCTCAGCCTTCAGCAAGACAACCAAGACCCTGGCCCAGAAGAAGAGCTGGGAGAACATCCGATGCCGGATCTACTTGGGGCTGGTGGTGGGTGGCGGCCTGCTCGTCATCCTGATTGTGCTCCTGGCCATCTTTCTCCCACAGAGCAGTGAGGGCAGCAGTGCCCCACAGGCCCAGGATGCAGGCGCTGCCTCAGGGCCTGGGGACTGACCCAGCTGGGCCTGAGGAGAGGCCGATGGCCATACTGGCTGGTTCTGGTCTCCAGAGAACCCTGGTGTTTGCTCCCACCTGAGCCACCCAACTGAGTGCTGAAGAGCATCCCTGATGTGTGCACCTTTGCATTTCCTATCACGCCACAGACTGGCCCTTGAGGGCAGCCTGCTGCACTGGCCATGCCAGGCCAGCCCCACCTGGAGCTCAGTAAAAGCTGCTGTTTGGTTAAAAGCTGCTGTTTGGCTAAAAGCTGGAGTGTCTGTGTGTGTGTATGTCTGAAGCTCTCCAGGTTGCCTACACTCCTGGGGTTGCTTAGAAAGTCTACCGTCCAAAGGACTTTATCCCTGGGAGATGGCCCCTCTCCTTTCCCTTCCATACTTGATTCAGCCCTACCCAGACAGATCCTTCTGGAGTGCAGGTGGAAAGACAGAGTGGTTCTCAAACCAGACCCTTCAACCAGCACCTTCAACCAGCACAGGGAAACCAGCCTGTTTCCCTAGGAATGAAATCTATTATTTTTCTGATGTCTTGAGGATACTCAGTATAGGACTCCAGGAGAAGAAAGTACTTCAAAGATGTTTATATGACAAGGCTCTCACCTTTGGATAGGCTTTTCCCTCTCTGAACCCCACCCCCCTCCCCAGCTCAATTTCTCTATGTTCTTCCTCAAGCTTGACACCTGATTACAGATGAGGCAGACAGCAGTGAAAAAGGGAAGGGCTTCAAAGGTACAGCAGTGCGCAGTCACAAGGGACGGCCTAGGGTTTGCCCTGTAGGAAAGAATTTGGCCTTTTCAGAGCTCCATGGCCACACAGGGCCAAGCAGGCAGTGCCTTCAGGGTCACAGGAAAGAGGATGAAAGAGTAAAAGCCATGGAAGAAGGAAAGAAGGTCCTACCAAGACTGAGGAAGCTGGGCAATCTCTGCCTGGCTACTTGACTGCCTCCCAAACTCAAGTGTGGGTGGAAGGAAAATTCAGGGCCAAGTATGTAACAGAAGCAATTCCTTGTTAGGCAGAGTGAGGACTACTGACAGAGAAATAAGAACAAACCTGAGAGTTGTGTGGAGCTTTACCCATCACAGGGCTTGTTACTTCTACTGGGCTCATTACCATCTTCTTTTCCTGAGAAAGATGGAGAAAAACACTTGGCCCTGCAGTTGGTCAGCAAAACCACTTAGAGGCCATGTGAATTTGGGCAAGCCACTTCCTGGACTTGGGTTTTACATATGTAAAAAGGGACAACTTAACTCCCAGAACAATCATGAGGAATGTTTATACTGAGTGTAAAACATCCATCAATGTAATGGTTCTAGATGCCAAATAAATGGTAGCTATCATCCAAATCATTTAGTGCAGTAGTCCTCAGCCCAGCCTCACAGTAGGAATCACCTGTAGAGGGGCGGCTGGCTGGCTCAGTCAGTAGAGCATGCGACTCTTGATCTCATGGTTGTGTGAGTTCAAACCCCATGATGGTGTGCAGCCTACTTAAAACAAACAAACAAACAAACAAACAAACAAATAGAATCCCCTGTAGAACTTCTAAAAACACCACCCCTAGGCCTCAATCAGTACCAGAGCTAAGATTTAAACCCAAGTTTGTGGGATGCCTGGGCACACACATTAGCCACTGCCCTACACAGCCGCCTTATGGGGCCTAGATCTGTTAAGTCAGAATCTTTGAGGGTATCTGGCAGGGTTATTTTCTCTTAAAGCTGCAACCCCTCATTCTCCCTCCAGAATATTCATGGGTAGCCAGGGATGCAAACCACCTTTTGAATTCAAGCCAAAGATTTTACAGAAGCTAGGGGAGAAGTTGAACAACGGGCTGAAGGTCACACACATAGTCTCATGAGCCGGTAAAGTCCCAGTTTTCCCGGCAGGGATCTTTCCTCTTTCGGTTGGGAAGTTTTGCTTTGCTCTTTATTGGGCCTAATAGAGAAGAAATGAACAGGAAATTTTTGTTTTGTGGGTATGGGAGGAATCAAGCGCCAACTCCTGAACCAACTAGAGTGCAGGAGGTGCAGAAGTACCTGGCGGGGCCGGACAGAGCAGCGGGAAACGCGGTGATTCCAGGTTCGCAGTACCCTCAGCCCCTAGGCCAGCGCCTCCCTTTCTCGGAGGGCCTTTAACACCTGTGCGTCCTAACCCCGCTGAACCGCAGAGCTGACTCAGGACCCCCTACAGCCTCGACACTTCCCTTTTCACCGCTCTGTGGACGCGAATTACGCGACACTCCCACGTACCTACCCCAGGTTAGGAGTCCAAAACAGACGTTTCCTGACCAGCCCCAGATCCTGCCATTGGCTTTAGCCTTTGGTCACCTGACTTACTCGAGCCAACGAGAGGCGGCAGAATTAATACTTCCGCTTTCAGTGCGGCAAACGAGCCTCTGTTCCCGCCTTTCGGGTGCTCTGATTGGTCTTCCTCTCTCAGCTCGTCAATTTATTGGCCAGAGTCACGGGGCCGCAGTCCAGCGGGGTTCGAGGGCTGTGTGAGACAGCACCGCTGCGATGGCGTCCTATTTCGATGAACACGACTGCGAGCCGTTGGATTCCGAGCAGCAGGCCCGAACCAATATGCTGCTGGAGCTCGCAAGGTGGGTACGCGATGCTGGGAGGTGGGGGCGCAGGCAGCAGGTTTCTGGGCTGGGGCTGGCTGGAGAAGGCTGATCATATAGGGCCTCCATTCTGAGGAGGAAGGATGAGTAAGCTGGAGAGTTAGTCCAGAGACGATATTCGAGGGAGATCAATAATTTGGATCATCCATAGACGGGCCGGGCAAAGAGATTGTGGGAAAGACTGGAACTGGAGAGTAGGGAGCGGGAAGGCAGCCGGTTGTAGCAGGTGAGGGAGAATATGGGTGATGGGGGTAAGGGAAGGGCCGTGTGGGTGTGAGTAGGAACGTTAGTTAGGAACACCAAGCACGGCAGCCAGCGCTGCCACTGGGAATCTGGCTTTACCAGGTCATTCCTACATAGCCTGAGTAACTTCTAAGCCTGTTGCCTCATGTGTAAAATGGGACTAAACTGCTTGCATGCTTGGGGTTGTCTTATAGCAGCTGTAAACCACTTCCCACTGTGCTTTTAATCTAGTGAGCACTTCTGCAGGGTACTAGCTGCAGGGCATTTATTTGCTATAATGCCTAGTGGGCTGTTGGGGCAAAGAGAAAGTATGGTTTTCTGTGGTTCTGACCATGCACCGTTCTTCCCAGGTCACTTTTCAATAGGATGGACTTTGAAGACTTGGGGTTGGTAGTAGATTGGGAACATCACCTGCCTCCACCTGCTGCCAAAGCTGTGGTTGAGAACCTTCCTAGGAGAGTCATCAGGGGCTCTCAGGCCGGTGAGAACACTAATTCTTTCCACTGTTTGGGGCAGGTTTGTCAGACCCACTCCCTCCCAAGCTAGACTGGTCTGGCCCTTCAGTTTTCCAGGTCAGGTTGGGGCAAGAATGTCCTTGAAGAGTGGGAGCTGGGAGGTAGGGCCTGTAGCGGCTCTCCTGATCAGCACTCCCTCCTAAAGAGCTCAAGTGCCCCGTGTGTCTTTTGGAATTTGAGGAGGAGGAGACTGCCATTGAGATGCCTTGCCATCACCTCTTCCATTCCAGCTGCATTCTGCCCTGGCTAAGCAAGGTACTACTTCCTTTTTCTCAGCCCTCACCTTGCCCTGGGCCCAGTTCTCAAGCCTCTCGAGTTCTGTTTATGAACTGTTAGGGGATCAGAAAAGGGAGAGGGGTAGGGGTGGGTATTGGGAGCAGGGGACGAATATTAACTTATGAAGACCAGACTTGGGCTGGAACACTGTCCTCCTTTCCTCAGACAAATTCCTGCCCCTTGTGCCGCCATGAGCTGCCCACTGATGATGACACTTACGAGGAACATAGACGAGATAAGGTAGGGGCTGGTGGTAAGTGGAGAGGGTGGTAATGGGGCCCCCCAGTCGCTGTCCTTTTGTTCTCATTTCCTACCTTAGCAGGTCTGGGTAGGCTTCAGGGTCCTTGGCTCTTGTTGTCTTCCTGGTGACTCTGGTGAGGGGCAAGAGCCTTGGCAATGCACATGCTAGGAGCCTGAAAACAGTGATAGCTCCATGATAGCTGTCCCATTGCTCCACCCACAGGCCTTCACATATGGCTCTTGCCCATTGTGCTCTCTTTCCTTCAGGCTCGCAAGCAGCAGCAAAAGCACCGACTTGAGAACCTCCATGGAGCCATGTACACATGAGGTGCCTGGGGCTGAGTACCAGTCCTCCACATCTTTCTCTTGCACCTCAAATCCTCATTAAAATTTTCTTTACCCACCCTGCACTGCATTGCTCACAAGCCTGGGCAGGGGTTCCGTACCCTCCATGAGGTCCCTACTGCTGTTGGGGAAGGTGGTCCTGAACCGCAGAAAGCACCAGGCTGTGTGTCCCTTCCTGTTAAGTGTACACACTGCTCAGTCTGGCCTGAGAGAAGTGGAGCCCAGGTCAAAAACCTGGCTACTAGATCAGCCAGGGCTTGGGCCTGTGCATTCATTGTTGGAAAGCAAAATGTGTCAGGGTCTGGCATCCAATAGTTACTTACAGATGGTAAAGAAAAAAAAGAGAGCCTACATCTGTCCCCTGCAATTTTTAGTAAATCTTGGAATCCCACAGGCTTTCTTTAGGTTCATTGTGAAAACTGCTCCTATCAGTTTGAAGTTGCTCTGTGGATTCCCTCCGCCCCCACCTCTGCCCCACCCCATTATTACCTACTGAGGAAGCAAACTTCAAACCACACTCTTGAGTAGAAGAAGGATCAGGTCAGTTCTTTAGACTGTTTAAAGTCCTAGAAAGGGTTTCAAGCCCTTGAGGGGTATTTGGATAGCACCTGGCAGTCTTTATTCTTGGCAGCCCTGTTCTCAAAGAGCAGTGGCCACTCAGGACTCTTTCTGGGGGCAGGAGATTTTGCCCATCCTTTGCCTAGGGAAAGCCAACCTGGGTTAGTCTCTCTCTTGACTCTTCAGAACAGACTACAAACATGCAAATTAGAATTCTTTTAATAGATATATATATATAGATATAGATATAGATATATATATATATGTATATATATATATAAAAGTACTAAAATACCCACATGGTTCTGCTGTGTTATTTGCCCGAAAGAAAGAAAAGGGCAGAGTGAAGAATCCCAGTGCAGCTCAGTGGGCCCCAAAGTGGGCCTTCCCACAGTCTAAGGAGTGCCTATCCCTCCACCCCAAATTCTATCCTTCTTGCTGTTCCCAGCCCCCAATTCCTGCAGCAGGAAACCCCAGTGGTTTGGCTTCGGCACTGGGGAGTAGAAGGCACCTGAAGGGCTGGCTGGGTGAAATAAGAATATGTGACCTTTGAACATAAAAACAACAGTGCAGAGTAAGGGAGTAGGTTGTGTGCAGCCCAGGCACCTGCCGGGCCTGTTCCTCCGTGGCACGGGTGGGTGTGGGATGGCCACTGCTCCAGCAGCAAGGAAGCCTATATCCCGACAACACTTCCTCAAAACCATTTTTGGTACAAAATAAATGCAAAGTTATGAGGTGGGGAGCTGGTGAGGCTGGCCCGGCCACCCTCCGCAGACCTCAGATCATGGCGATGCTTTCGGGGGCACAGGTGAGGTGAGTGGAGGTGCGACCGCTCCCAGAGGACTTGGCGGCCCGGCCAGGGGCAGGCTGCAGCGCAGCCACCAGCGTCTCTGACGACACTGCTCCGAACTCATAGCTGAAAGTGCCGTAGAAAATGAGGATGTCAATGACAAACACCCACTCGCACAGGGCTGCCCCATGCTGCAGCTGAGAGCTCTCGTGCATAAAGAAGACCGCACCTGGAATGGGGCTAAGGAAATGTTCAGTAGGATGTGTGGAAGCCTGTTGACACTCCTACCTTCCTAGATAGATAACTAGGCTGGGGCCAAGAACCAGGTCTCACCTCCTGGGAGGGTAAGTAGGAAACCACACCAGGCAGTATTTTCTGGATATATGTGTACCAAGCTCTCCTCCAACCCCACAACGCCCCCCACCCCCCACCCCAGGTCTTGGGTGGGGAAAGGCTGAGATAGAGGATTAGTTCCTGGCTGCCCTGTCCTGGAAGGATACTGAGGATCAGGGTGACAAAGGCGATGGCTGCCAGCACAATCCGCACGTAGGCCATAGCCAGGTCCTGGGGGGCGGTGGCCCCGTGGTAGCAGAGGGCACAGTGCAGGCAGACAAAGAGCAGCCCGGCGGAGAAGGCCACACCAGTTCCGATGTAGTGCAGAGACTTAGCATGATCCACCTGGTCCGGAGAAAGCACCCATCTGTGAAGCAGCCCTACCTCCTCCACCCCCATCCCCTTTCCCTCTCAGAACCCCCTATCCCCACCCTCAGCCTTGTAGGGCTGTCTCTGTAGCTTGGGGCAACCTTCAGCTGAGGACACCCGTTCGTGAAAGTTCAAGAGGCAGGCAGGCGGGCACACCTGGAAGTTGCCGACCACCACAAGGCCCGCAGCGTTGGTGCAGCCTGTGATGAGTGTTGTGGTGTTGACCCAGGAATGACGACTCTGCTCCAGGAGCTGCCCGTAGCGCAGCAGGCAGATCAGAGCCACTGGGGGAAGACAGCACAGGTGGGGCCAGCACTGGTGCTCTCCTCCCACCCCATCCTGGCCCAGCCAGCCCACCAACTGCCCCGGCCTCTGCCCCTGCCCCCCACTCTGGTCTGAGGGCCAAAAGGGAATAGAAGGGCAGGTGGTGAACTGGGTGTCCTCAGCCTCCAGCCAGCAGGGTGGCTGTGTGAGACACTTTGGCCCTTGTTCAAGAACAGGAGAGATGTGACTCCTCTTGCCTTAGCCCTTGGTGGGGTGGGCCGCACTAGGCAAGGGCTTCCTGGGCCCTTCTGGGCGGGGGGTGGGGGAGTGGGTTGGATTGGGCTGGGCTGGCTAGGGGGGGCTGAGGGCACAACTCACCCATGAAAGCACCCATGTTGCCAATGAGGCTGAAGAGGCAGCTCTCTGGGGGATATGTGCCACACTTGCTGGGGGGGGGGGGCAAGGACAGAGTGAGAGAGGAGCAGGAGCACTAGCACCCCCATTCTGGCCCATCTGTCTCTTGCTTTAACCGTGCCTGTTCCTTAGCAGCAAGCCACTGATTTAGGAGAAGGGCCAGTTGTGTTCTATAAACAACTGGCTGCAGGCTGGGCCCTCCCCCAAAGCAGAGCACGTGTGTGTGATGGGTAAGGGAGTGCCCAGGATTGCTGGGCAGAGCCCAAGACTCCTTGGACTCCCTGAGACTGTCAAGGTCTGCAGCCAGTCTGGCTTTCCTTGGGCCAGAACTGGGCTGGGCAATCAGAGGGCTTCAGCTTAAATCCAGGTGCCTCCACTTACTAGCTGTGTGACCTGGACGGATGACATAACAGTCTGTTTCCTTGCCTATAAAACAGTGAGAACGATAGCTGCCTCAATGTCAGGATTAAATGGTGTTCTGCGCATAAAGCATTCAGCACAGGGCCTGGCACACAGTGATTGGCAAGTAGTATTGTTATTAAGTGCTTTTAATATACTTAGTATTTCTGAGACCCAGGGATAGGGGTTTGAGGGGCTGGGGTCTCCCTTACCTGCCCAGAGTCCAGGCCTTACCTGATGAGGGGGACATCATCCAGGGTGCAGCAAGTCTTGGGGCCCCCTTGTTCAGCGGGGTCAGGAGAGCAGGACTCGTTGTAGGACCTGGCAGGCAGGACAGAGAGTAGACTGGGGGAAAGGGGTTCTCCCAGCCTGTACCCTCCAGCTTCTCAGAGACTACCCTCCCAGTATTCTCTTGGCAGGGGCAGGAGAGCCCACCTCCCAGAACTGGACTGAGACAGATGCCAAAGGGGTGAAGGGATGGTGGGAAATAGGTGGATGGGCTTGAAGTCATGCCTGGGGAGGGGCAGGCATTGCCAGTGTCAGCTAAGAGCAGTGAGGGCCAGGGTCTCCAACTGGCTTGCTCACAACAGCCCCGACCCAAGAGGGAGCAGAGATGAAGGGAGCTTTGGAGGGAGGCTGTCTGCAGAGTGCGCCATACCAGTTCTCCACAGGGCATGCGTGGCGGTTCATCACGGCCATGGCATACCTGCGGGAGCAGAACTGTCACCTCACACCTGTGACCCTCCCAGCCCAGCTTTCCCCCCTACTGACTCTTCTCTCTTGATTCTGGCCCCATTCAGCCTCATTGTCCTTGTTGGGGGACTCAAGTTGGGGTGGCCTGAGAACTGACACCACATCAGAATAGCATGGCCTCAAACTAGAGGACCTCGGGGTGTCCCTGGCTAGAAGTATGTCAGGGTCACCATACTGGACAGCATCGGTGCCAGCTCGCCCGAAGTAGCTCTGTGCCCAGGCACCAGGCCAGGCTTTGGAGACAGCTAGAGTGATCCTGGGTACCACCCCAGAGCCTGCACAGGACAAGGGGCTCTGTGTGTGCCATCAAGCTCCTGTTGGGTCCTGGCTGGGCCCTATCCTCCTCAGCCTGGGCCCATTCTGTCCCCCGTTGTCTTCCCCCTTCCCTCTATTTACTCACACAGTCCATAGGCCAGTGATAGAGAATGCTGACAAGCTGACAGGAAGGAGGATCCAGGCGGTCATGAGGGAGGGGAGCCAGGGTGGTGGTGGTGTGGGGGGAAGGGCAAGAGGTAGGTGGGAAAGAGGGGGCCGGCCCAGCTACCTTAGGGTACTTCGCCAAAACCATCAGCGGCCCAAGCCTGGTGGAGAGAGACAGGTCAAAGTCCAGGGCCCAGTGACTGGCCAAGGCCGGTGGTGGGCAGAAGGTGGTCAACACCTGATTCACAGCTTCTGCTGGGGCTCCGAGGGCCTACATTTTGGGCTGAGCCCACGCCAACACGTGGACACCTTCTGGCATCCCCCGGGGGCCTCCGCGTTCCACCCGAAAGCCACCGGTGGGCCCAGGCACTCAGGCGGGGCCGTAACATCTGGGGAGGGAGTCGCGCTCCCTCGCCTGCGGGACCGGGCTGGGGGAAGGGTGCGGTTAGGGCAGTCGAGGGGGCCGCGCCGAGGAGAGCCTGAGAGCGGGTGCCGGTCCCGGCGGAGCGGCAGCCACGCGCAGGCAACCACCTGACCGCCGGCGCCCCGGGGGAGAGGTGGGTTCGCGCAGGAAGCGCGGCTCGGCCCCCGCCCGCGTGGGCGCACGGAAAGCGCCCCGGGAGCCGGGGACTCGAGCCTCCCCAGGGGCCCAGTACGCACCTCCCTGGAGAGCCCCGCCGCCTCCGCTCCCTGCTCGGCCACGCTTGGTATGGTCTCTAGCTGCGGCCCTCGGAGCAGCCCTGGAAGGTTTAAAGGGCCGAGCGGCCCCGCCCCTGTCGCCCGGGCAGCGCCGCGCCGCCCGCCGGGACGTGGAGTCCGCGCCGCCCCGCGCCGGGCCGGAGACTACAACTCCCGAGCCCCCGCGCCCGCGCTCCGGTGCAAGCGTGGATGGCGCCCCGACTTCGGGGAACCTGAGCGCCGAGGGACTCGGGTGGAGGCTCTGACTCCGAGATGCCGACAGTCCCGCGTACCCTGTTCCTGCGGTGGAAGCTTCGGGAGGCGGGAAGCTCCGGGGCTGCATCGCTGTGATTGCCATCGCCTACAAGGCTGGAGGAAGCCTCCCTTCGCCGCTGGGCACATTTTTGCAGCCTGGACTGTCCGGCAGTGAGACTTCCGGGAGCCTCCCTCAATGTGGCCGGGCCTGCCTCTCTGTTCTGGGCGAGGTGGGTCCGCGGAGAAGCGAGCACAAAACCTTGGCTGTTAAGTTTCAAGCGCCTTGGATTTGGCTTATGCTTCCCCTCCGCCCAGCAAACCCTGGAGGAGGGCTACTTTCATCAGATACTTTTTTTTTTTTTTAATGTTTATTTTTGAGAGAGACAGAGTATGAGTGTGGGAAGGGCAGTATGAGGACAGAGAGGGAGACACAGAATCCGAAACAGGCTGCAGGCTCCGAGCTGTCAGCACAGAGTCCGATGCGGAGCTCGAACTTGGGACCGCTGAGATCATGACCTGAGCTGAAGTTGGACGCCCAACCGACTGGCCCATCCAGGCGCCCCCAGATACTTTTTATTTTCAAGGTACAAGTACACAAAGTACTGTCAGTGTCATGTTTCCCGACTGATGAGCGCTTACTCGAAACAAGGCCACGGAGATCAGTAGATATCCATGGTCACACATGGCCAGGTGTTGGTAAGAGAGGCAGGCTGGAGACCCAGAGCAATCTGGGAAGAGGAAACAGGATAGCGTGGGAATAAATTACCATTGGCTTCACCAAAATGTACAGGCCAAGGGTGCCTTCCTGGACATTCTTTTCATGATAAAAAAAAGAGTGGGAATACTTCTTTCTCACATAGCCAAAGGGAACAGAGGCCCAGACTGCCAGGAACAGGGGAAGCTTAGGTGTGGCAGCACTGGTGAGTCAAAGGTAATGTGTAGAAACAGGGGCCCTGTACTGTGGGGAAAATGGAGATATACTGGGAAAGGGCTTGAAGGAGCAACCTTTTTTTTGACCCAGTGGAAGGTAAAAATAGAAACAGGAAATCTGTGGGAGAGCCCTTTTCTGAATTGCAGCAGGACAAGTGGTTAAAGCAGGGCCAATAAGTATGGCTGTGCAGAGAAATCACTGTACAATGAAATCACTGGCTGAATGGACTAGTGGGGTATAAAATACAGTCCACTTTCTGGGCGCCATGTTCTGTGCCCCAGAATACAGAGGTGCCTCTTGCTAATTCACAGAGAAGCACCACCTTCCTGCCCAGGTGTGTTCCCATTGGAGCAGACACCTTCTTTTCACCTGCCCAACGGTACTGTGAAACCTCAGCATTTCCTACCTCATTGGAAGTTTTGCAAGTCTTAGTCAACACTTAACTACACTCAGTTGAGCTGGGTTTGAGTTGCTGTCCAACCGTTATCATGGGAAGACCTGAGAAGCTACTTAGGTCCTAAACTGGCTGTTCTAATGTAAAGTAGAGGTAAGACAAGCACTCTAGAACTGTGACCGAGACAGATTTTGGCTTAATATGACAATCTCAGTAATCCCGAAAGTAGAATTACCCCAAGACAGGACTCCCTATGACAGAAGGGCTCTTTGTGTGTAGTCGGTAGGGAGGAGTCACTTATCAGAAAACAAGTGGGACCAGACATCTTTAATAGTCCCTTCTAGCTTTAATGCTACGTGAGTCTAGTTGTTATGCTCCAACCAGGACAGTTCTTAAAATAGTCAAGGCAAAGCAAGAGATGAGATTTCAAGTGCTGATTTGGTGGTGCTGAATGACTTTAGGGCAGGCATTTAATCTGTACTTCTCTTATGTACACAAGCGATTTCAAAACTCTTGGCAAAAACAGTGCTGTAAAAATAGTTAAGTTTATTGCTCAAAAAGAATACTGTTTTTGAAAAGTACCTTTCTTCCAGGATTTTCAAATAATTTGCACACTTCACTTCATTAATCCATCCACACAGCAGAAACATTGGAAATGAGGAAACAGAAGAACAGATGGCTTGTTACACATTTAACACCACAACTCAACCAGTTGAGCAACCAACCTCTCATCTGGTGGCACTGAGAAGGCAAAGGAGCCATTTACTCAGGTTTTTACTTCTAGCGTCACTCTAACTACTGGAGAAATTTGGGGTACGTGCCTATGGCGTCTTGGCCATCTGATTTCTCAGGGACAGGGCAGAATTCAATGAGGGAGCTTAAAATGTTTCAAATAATTGTCAACATTCCATGCTGATTCTCCCAGAAGGCTCAGAGGTAGGAAGAGAATTGTCCTCCTTCCTCTTCCTATATGCAAGGGCCTCAGTTACACTTGGGAACCGGCTGGGGATCCACTACTCTACTATCCACGCATCCTGGCAAATGCACAGCAGGCTGGATAGTCACTACCCCAAACGGTTTCTTCCAGCCCCACGGGCTGATCTCTAGTTGGCAGTGTCTTGCAGAGTGGATCATGAAGGTGGAATGCCCCTTTCAGAGTCTCATCCACAGGGAGAAGTGTTTGTTATTGCCCACATTGGTCCTACTGGCTGGCCAAGCTCCACAGACTCCTACACTCAGTACAAAAAGCTTTACGTTCTTCTTTTCCATTCTTGCATTACATTCTTCAAAGACTTCTATGCTTGCCAACTGGCTAGAACTCAAACTCTAGTGTTTACTCTTATACAGCCGAAAGCCCCTAAAAACTCCAGATTCCTTCTATTTATAATATCAGCCATCATGGCCCAGGAAACACAAACCCTTAAACTCCAAGGCCTACCCTCGGTAAGAACATTCAGGGGCGTGAGATAGGTCTATGAGGCTCCCAGACTTTTTTTTTTAGACAGCCAAAAAAGTACCTAGTCAAATTAGGACTGATTCTGAAGCAGCCTGCCAGAAAGCTCCAGTTAGTCCGACATGGTTGCCACTGTACCAAATAGCCATGGCAGACCTTTCTGTGACATCTCTAGAGCCCATGGGAAATGCTCTGGAACATGCTCCTTGATGGCGAAGCACTGATTTTTGAAAACTGCCGGAAGATGTCTGGAGGCAAGTCTGGTGAATACACTAGATGGTGCCAGTACCATCATGGAGCCCTGCTGAGGGGTGGCAACAAGCAAAGAGCCTGAGCTAGAAGGCTGTCAGCTGGTAGAAGGCCATCACCAGAGAAGCATTTCAGGCACATCTGGAGCAGTGGCAGCAGCATCACCAACAGGCCTCCCCTAGAGGACAACCTCTCATTTCAGTACCAGGCTTAGTGGTTTCTAGTCCTGTTGCTTAAATTAGCTAAGAGTTAGGATGCTTTCTTGGGTGGAAAATATTTTATATGCACTTGATAAGCAAAATGCCTCAAGAAAAAAGCTCACAAACAAGAAGTTCCTGTGAGTCTCTTACCTGAGAGTGTGAGGATTACATGACAAACACATAAAAGGTCACAATAGGTACACACTTCCCTTCTCACAAACAGGAATGGAGGCTAAAATTTCAGGTGCCATGCCCCCAACCTCTTCTTCTGGTCTTGTTTCTAAATTCTGTAATAAATCCGTGAAACAGGCCATCCAGTTGTGAGAAGACAGATGCAAAAAGCATTTCCAGACTAGGAAGCCTAAGAGTTCCAGTGAAATCCTATGTCCAAGTAGGAAGGTCAGTTGAAGAGCTGGAAGACTAAAATCCCCAGTCCTCTGAGCTGCAGGAAGATTGGGGATAGAGTATGGCACAGCCTCCCTGACCTGGGAGGCTCTGGAGGGTAGTTAACATTAGAAGTCAAAAGGCACTTCCAGCCAGGCTGAGTTAAGTAGAGGGCAGACTTTCTCCTCTGAAAGTACAACCGAGCCCAGGACTGGCAAGTTAAGGCATTTAACCTTAGGCCAGCTCTATGGGTCAGGAACCTTCTGGTCCTTGGCCTAACTTATCCACCTCACTCACCTTCCCAGAATTCCTCCGGTACTGCAAGCTGTGGCTTGCTAGATTCTAATGATGTAGTTTAAGTAGCTGCCTTGCCCCATTCCTGAGGCGGTAGATTTTCAGGGGTGTAGGGCACAAACCAACAGTGCCCTCAGGTGTCCTTTAAGAGAAAAGCTGCTGAGATGGAAAGGCCAGACTAATCTTGAGACCCTGATGTAGAGAAACCCCTGGGGCAGGGGGACTTTGGTTTCAAGAAGTCTTAGTGTTCATGGGCTCACTTAAACCCCATACTTCAAGTCACTGAGGTCAGGTCAGTTGCTGGAAATCTGAAGTGGCTTGGAACTGCAGTGCACAGGATGTCTTGTGGACTTCTCAGATCTCAACCTAACCCTGTATAAAGGAAAATGTTCACTGAGGTGAAAGCAGTGATATTCCTAGGATCTTTAGTCTAAGGATCTCAGTTTATATACTCTTGGGAGATAGGAAAGGAAAAAGACTGAGGCAGGGGAAGGGCAGAGGAAAGAGGCTCATTTTACTGCCCTTTGGGCCTTTTCTTCTTCCTCCTCCTCCTCCTCCTCTTCTTCTTCTTCTTTTTTGCAACCACGGCTCCCAATAGGCAATTATTGCTTATGTTGAATTTCCCTTTGTATGTACATTCAAGACTGTTATATCACATTGGGAGAGTCGTTTCACGCTTGTTTTGCTGATCCCTCTCTAGCCTGAGCAGAGGATGGTCTGTTCACAGCTGGGGAGGCTGAAAACTGGAATCCTGTAGCCATATCCAAGGCAGGTTGTGCTGCAGGGAACCCCTGCAGTTTGGTTCTGCCATCATCTTCTAGCTCTATCTAGACAGTGCAAAGCAGGGGGGTGTGAGAGGAATCTGCAAAAGCCATGCAATCTGCAAAATGAAAATCTCCCACTTCACTGGTATCAGAGTAAGTGGGAGAGCTTGTCCACAAGGTAGACCTGCAGAACTCCCCACCTCCACAGTCCTGAGCAGTTGGGAGGTGCACAGTCATATTGGGAGGTAGGGTGGAACTCATGGATTCTGAGACCAAAAGAGGAGAGAATGGAAAGAACAAAGAAACAGCTGAAAAAAAAAAAGACCTAGGAAAACGTGGATGGAAGTGAGCAGAAGCTAGGAACAAAGGAACCATGAAGCAACAAACACAGTTCAGTGAGCTGGGTGGAGTGCAGCAGCTAGGTGTCCTATGGCATCTGACCTCAGTAAGAAAGCAGCATGTTAGCACAAGCTATTATAAACCTCAGTTCTCCCTGGAATCTCTGCTTCCAGGACACCAAGCTAGCCAAACAAAATTTTTGAATTCCAGAATACTAGGCTGGTCAAATGGGCCAAGATACAAGAAAGAATGGCTGCAAAGGAGGTGGCCAGGCTTGTCCCTGCAACACCTTATTCCTATGGATGTGTCAGCTTGGGGTGTGTCGGTGTGCGTGTGTGTATGTGTATGTCTCGAGATCAGTTCAAACTGGTCTTGGCACCCCCAAACCAGGAGTGAGCTCCCTGGGCAGTGAATCCAGCCTGGTGAGAATGCCTTCAGTCTGGTCAATGTCGGCTCTGGCGCTTTGCAATCTCCTCCTGGATGCGAAACTTGAGGGCCTCTCGCAGGGGTGGGTCCAGAGGCGTGTGTGCTGACACCTCCTCACTCACCCTTCCTGGATCATCGTCCTACGTGGAGGAAGAGTCGGGAAGCTCAGGGCCTGGCCTCTTCTGGAAAGGCGACCTGCCCTGTCCCTAGACAACACTCTCACAGAACTCCATTTGACTCATAGCTTCTTGCCAGTGCCTGTCATTTCCCAGGTGTCCCCTGTAATAGTGATTTTCACCTGGGGGCCACATGCCCTCCCTGTTGCCCGCTGAGAATCACTGTGTGACAGGTGTGAGTTGTGCTCAAAACATCACCCAGCAGTCTATGCTCCTAACTGGAGCCGACACTTCCCACTGGCCCTGAGGAAAACAGTGGCTGAGGCTCTGGCAGTGATTTCTAGCATGGCCCAGGACCTTCAGGCTGCAGCTGCTTCCACGAGGCATACCTGATACACGATAACTGAGGTGACCTCTCCGCTGTCTGCCTCATATTCTAAACAGAAGAGCTGATGGCCAGAAGGCTCTGGCTCGGAGCTGCCACTACTGCTGCTTTCACCGGATTCCTCACAGTCTGGATTGCTTGGGTGGGTAGAGCCATCTGGAGGGATGAATCACAGTGAGAGGGAAGAGGGGAGGGCTGTTGGAGCCCCTGCCCACATGTATGAAACATGAAAACATACCATAAAGAAAGTCCCAATCTTCCTATGGACCCTGTATGTGTGTGCATGTATTAAGTGTGCTGCCAATCAGTAGTTTCCTTTACCTTTGTATCCTTGCTCTGGGGCCAGCAGTCTTGTCACACACACAGTAGATATACAATGTACAGTCACATAGTAGATATACAATGTACCTTCGCAGGAAAGTAGTGGAGAGGTGGATACAGCCCTGCCTGGGTTCAAATACAGGCTCTGCTATTTATTAGCTCTGAGATCTTGGGCAAGTTACTTAGTCTCTCTGTGCTTCTTTCCTGATTGTGAAACAAATGATAATAGTTTCCGACTTATGATATCCCATGAAAACTAAACGAATGAACATACCCAAGATCTAACACTAAACAAATTTAGTAATGCTAAACAAATCTAGTGCCAAGTTAGGTACTGTTATCTCTAGGTATCTGGGAAGCTTGAGAAATGGCTTTTATTGTTTTTCTTTAAAGAAAAAAACATTTTAAATACTGACTTTTGAGTTTCATTCCACAAGTATGTCCTGGTCAAGTACAGCTGTGCCAAGCTTTCTCTCCGTCACAGAGTGAGAACTCTCAAGTATAGCATGGTGGGCAAACCGGTAGACAAACAACTTCTTGCCGGCTCCCAGGTATTTCCTGTAATAGTGATGCTTAACTGGGGGCCATGGAGCCTTCCCTGTTTTCAGGGAGATTCAGGGAGCGGAGAATGGGGAGCGTCGAGGTGGGGGTTCCGGGAAGGGACGACATGAACTGAGCCTTGGGGAATAAAAAGTGTTTTTTTGTTTTTGTTTTTGTTTTTTTTTTTTCCATTTAAAGAAAAGAGCGCATAAAGGCTAAGGGCTGGGGGCCGAAAGAGCGCGCGGGCTGGAGGAGGCAGGCGGGGTGGGCGGCCTCACCTCGGTGTCGCGGCAGGTACACCTGCAGGTCGGGCTTTCGGGGCCGCGTCGGCGCCGGCGTGTGCCGCCTCCTCGCCTTCTCCTTGGCTGCTTGTTTCACCTTCTTGTCATAGTCGTCCCTGCGGGGAGCCGAGCGGGAGTCAGAGACTGCCGGGCCAAGCTAGGCTGGGGGTGGCGGCGGCAGGGCGGGGCGGTACCGGGCGAGTTGGTTCCGTCGGATGTGGTGCACGAAGCCGTGGCTCATGTCCAGACGCCCGCCCGGCTTGCAGCAGAGTCCCGGCCCGGGATCCGGCGTCGATTCCATCTGGAGCCTTGGGGTCGGAGCCGCCGCGAATCAACGGCCCCAACGGCCGCCCTCCCTCCTGGCGAGCTGCGCACCCCGACTTCCGGCCCCCGGCCCTGGACCCGCCCCGAAAGAGCCTGCCGGGCCGAGCGGCCCGGCGCGCGGAGTTGCCTGCGCGGGTGCTGGGATGGGGCATGCGCGGCTTCCACTCTCCGTCGGGGCTTTTCTTTGTGAAATTAGCAATAGGAAACAGGACTTAGGCTTACTGCTGATGCATCAGAAAATTCAGAAAAACACAAACGCTGACTCCACTCAGCGTTCGGTGTGGAGTCTTCCTTTGCTTTTTGTGTGATAAAATGCTGTGAAACTCCCATCGCCAGTTGCGTGACCTCAGCTATTGAGCTCCGGTGCTTCAGTTTTCTCATTTGTGAACAAGGTAACTGAGAGCATCTACCTCAAAAGAGGTTGTGAGGAGGTAAGTGCCCTGGCAGGGCACAGAGCAGCATCCCGCCACCAGGCAGCCCCAGGAAGACTGCTGGGGACCGGGACACCCCTTCCAGCCGGCGAAGCTCCTGAGCCCACCCTACCCATGTCTTAACTGTCCCTGCAGAAGGACTCAGCGCTTGTAGAATATGCAGGACTGGTTTTCTAGTCTTTTTTTTTTTTTTTTTTTTGAGGTTTACTTATTTATTTTGAGAGAGAGAGCAGCAGCACAGGAGTTGAAGGCGGGAGGGGCAGAGACAGAGGGAGAGAATCCCAAGTAGGCTCTGTGCTCTCAGCATGCAGAACCTGCCGTGGGGCTCCATCCAGCACTGTGGGATCATGACCTGAGCCAAAATCGAGAGTCAGAGGCTTAACCGACTGAACCACCGAGGCGAGCCAACGGCTTCTACACCAATGAAAGGTTCCCCCTGTGTCAGCTGCAAATTTTGGGAAAGGTGGCAGTAGGCCCGCATGGTGTTCTCAGGCCCCCGCCCAGACCTAAAGGGACCACAAGAGGCGCAGCACTTCCCAGAAGTTTCTCCAGGGGAAATGTGTCCACAATGCGGACTCGTAGAGAGCCCTGGGCTGGCTAACAGCGCCGCTCCTGATTGGATGCCTGCCGCGCGCTCTGGCGTGCTTTGAGCTTGCGCAGAACGACCCGGCCGGTAGTGGCAATGTCCGGTCGGTCCAAGCGTGAGTCTCGTGGTTCCACCCGCGGGAAGCGCGAGTCCGAGTCGAGGGGCAGCTCGGGTCGCGTCAAGCGGGAGCGAGATCGGGAGCGGGAGACAGAGGCGCCGAGCTCCCGGGGCAGCCCAGTGCGTGTGAAGCGGGAGGTCGAGCCTGTGAGCGCGCGCGAGGCCCCGACGCCGGTCGTCCCGGCCGTGCGAGTGAAGCGGGAGCGCGAGGCTGACGAGGACTCCGAGCCTGAGCGGGAGGTGCGAGGTGCGCGGGGCTGGGCCGGACGCGGGCTCCACTCTTGCGTTCTCCTTTTCCTCTCGACTCCCTTTCCTTGGGAGTGAGGGTGGGGGTGGGGCATTCACCCTCCACTCGTGTCGGCGACAGGCCTCCACTGCGTTTTAACGAGGACAGCACTAGTCTTAGTGACAACCGCACCTTTGATGTTTTAACAGTAGAAATAACAGCGTCTGCCCTTTATCGAATACCTAACGTGTGCCAGGCTCTGTGCTAATTACTTTTGTAAATAACTGGAAAATCACTTACTAAATTATGTTATCTCCTTCAGTGTTTACAAAACACCTGATTTGTGAGTTCTGTTGTAGTATCTGGAATGTGACCATGTAGCGTCAAGATCCTGAACCCTGGGCACCTCCGCCACACTGCTTTGCCATTCTTTACCTGGACTGAGTCACTGTGGTTTGGGAAAGTGGGTCTTACGTGGCTGTCCCTATGAAAATTAGTGGAGGTAGTTCTGGAGGCTGTGACCTTTGGGAGCCATTCTAACAACTGCTAGTGAGTCTTAACTCCCTTCCGTGACTGCAGCCTTTTGCCAGCTTTCTCTGGATTCCTGCTTCGCCTGACACTCTCTGATTCCTAGAGACCTCTTTACCCATCCTTGGCTTCCTTTTAGTGGGCTGCCTTTTCCAATTTGTTGATATCCTACCAGTTGTTAAGTACATTTCCACCACTTGTGAAGCTTTCCCTTTTCACTGCAATTACATTTCCTTCACTGAACTTGAAACTCCTGACTTGAACCTGTTCCTGTATACTTGCTTTGTGGAGAGTTAGTAAAAGCCTACTGAAGTAGCAGGTGAATATATCACTATGCTTACATGCTAAGGGTGGGATTCATGGGAGGAGTTCCTAGTTCTCCAAGACTTTATAATTCTGCCTTCTGGTCCTGGTTATCTGTATATGATTATATTTTAACATTAACTCTTAAAGTTCTTACAGTCTTCTGTTTGACATATTTTTGTATTACGCGGAGGGTCCAGAATAGCACCTTACTCATAGAAAGTGCTTGATAAATATTCTTGAGTAATTAATAATTTCAGGGCATTCTTTGCCCTTCTTAAATACCTTATCAGCTTCTGGTTTCCCTTTCTTTGGAAGAGAAATTGTTTTTTAGGTATCTTGCTTAGTTGTGATAAAGGAGATTATTTTCTTTGGAACAGGCTAGAATCCCAGTTGCTATTCTGGCTTGTCTCCCCCCCCCCCCCCACCCCCCCAACTCCCTTTTATTTTTATGGTGAAATAGATCACAGGTACTAAGATGGATTGAATATAATGCACAATTATAGTTTAAAGAAGAAAGAGCAATCCCTATCAAAATAACACCAGCATTCTTCACAGAGGTAGAACAAACAATCCTCAGATTTGTATGGAACCAGAAAAGACCCCCAATAGCCAAAGCAATCTTGAAAAAGAAAACCGAAGCTCGAGGCATCACACTCTCAGACTTCAGGCTGTATTACAAAGCTGTAATCATCAAGACAGGATGGTACTGACACGAAAGCAGACACTCTGATCAATGGAACAGAGTAGAGAACCCAGAAATGGACCCACAAACTTATGGCCAACTAATCTTTGACAAAGCAGGAAAGAACATCCAATGGAAGACCGTCTCTTCAAATGGTGCTGGGAAAACTGGACAGTGACATGCAGAAAAATGAACCTGGACCACTTTCTTACACCATACACAAAAATGAACTCAAAATGGATGAAAGACCTAAATGTAAGACAGGAAGCCATCAAAATCCTAGAGAAGAAAGCAGGCAAAAACCTCTTTGACCTCAGCCGCAGCAACTTCTTACTCAAGACATCTCTGGACGCAAGGGAAACAAAAGCAAAAGTGAACTATTGGGACCTCATCAAAATAAGAAGCTTCTGCACAGCAAAGAAAACAATTAGCAAAACTAAAAGGCAACTGACAGAATGGGAGAAGATATTTGCAAATGACATATCAGATAAAGGGTTAGTGTCCAAAATCGATAAAGGACTTAACAAACAACACTCGAAAAACAAATAATCTAGTGAAAGAAATGGGCAAAAGACACGAATAGACACTTCTTCAAAGAAGACATCCAGATGGCAAACAGACACATGAAAAAAATGCTCAATCAACCTCACTCATCATCAGGGAAAGACAAATCAAAACCACTATGAGATACCGTGTCACACCTTTCAGAATGGCTGACGTTAACAACTCAGGCAAAAACAGATGTTGGCGATGATGTGGAGAAAGAGGATCTCTTTTGCACTGTTGGTGGGAATGCAGACTGGTGCAGCCACTCTGGAGAACAGTATGGAGGTTCCTCAAAAAATTAAAATAAGACTACCCTACAACTCAGCAGTTGCTCTACTAGGTATTTACCCAAGGGATACAGGTGTGCTGTTTCAAAGGGACACGTGCACCCCCATGTTTATAGCAGCACTATCGACAATAGCCAAGATATGGAAAGAGCCCAAATGTCCATCGACGGATGAATGGATAAAGGTGTGGTGTGTATATATATATACAATGGAGTATTACTTGGCAATCAAAAAGAATGAAATCTTGACATTTGCAACAACATGGATGGAACTGGAGGGTATTATGCTAAGTGAAATTACAGTCAGTCAGAGAAAGACAAATATATGACTTCACTCATATGAGGAATTTAAGATACTGAACAGATGAACATAAGGGAAAGGAAGCAAAAAGAATATAAAAACAGGGAGGGGAACAAAACATAAGAGACTCTTAAATATAGAGAACAAATGAGGATTGCTGGAGGGGTTGCGGGAGGGGGGATGGGCTAAATGGGTAAGGGGCATTAAGGAATCTACTCCTGAAATCATTGTTGCACTATACGCTAACTAACTTGGATGTAAATTAAACAATAAATAAATTTAAAAATATATATTAAAAAAATAAAGAAGAATGAACATTTACATCCTTAAATTTACCACTTGTCAATAACTGTGAAGGGTTTGAGATTTTATTTGCAAGCTGCCTAATTAGCCTGCTACAGTTTTTTGGATGCTAATGAAGATGGGACTAGTTCCTGTAGTGTCATTTCCCACAGTGCAATATGAAGAGGACACATACTCACAGTGGGTGGCCTTACTGGAGAGGAACTCTGGGCTTACAGAACTTAAATCTTTCATAATAGTCTGAATTTGCCTCCCCTTTGCTCTGTAGGGCGACTCTCTGTCTTCTAATGCTGTTTGGTATACAAATATTCTTGACAAGATAGTCTGGAGGCAGACAGTGCCTTTGATCACAATATGGGCAGAAACACGAGAGACCTATGGAGAATTGTCTCCTAATGCTATTCAGCTTAAGAAGCTGAGTGGTATGTAACCAGTACCTTAGGAAGGTCCCTTAGGCCCCTTCCTAGTTGTATTTGCCTTCCTTGTTTGGGAATTCACTATTCTATATATTGGAATACTCTTATGTGCTATTTTGAATTTTTTTTCATTTCTACTTTTATTTATTTTTTAAGTTTCTTTGTGTTAATTTTTGAGAGAGAGAGACAGCACAAGTTGGGGAGGGACAGAGAGGGAGACATAGAATGTGAAGCAGGCTGCAGGCTCTGAGCTGTCAGCACAGAGCCTAGTGCAGGGCTCAAACTTGTGAACTGCGAGATCATGACCTGTGCCGAAGTTGGACACTTAATTGACTGAGCCACCCAGGCGCCCCGTATTTTTCGTTTTACTTCATATATGTATCCCTAAGTAGTACTGTGTTTTATTTTGTATTTGATGTAAATGGAATCATATGTATGTGGTCTTCTGATTTACCTTTTTTTTTTGCTAACCATATTTTTGAGGTTCATTCAAATAGATATTCATGGCTACATAGTGTTCTATTGGTGATACCAGAATACATTTATTTATTTTATTTGTGGCGGATATTTGGTTTGTTTCCAATTTGGGCCCTTTCAGATATGCTGCTATAAATATTTTTAGTTAAGCACTTCCAGTGTACATGTGCAAAAGTTTCTCTCAGGTTTATAGGTAGAGATTGCTGGGTCAGAGTTCTGCATATTTTCAGCTTTGATCTTGCTGTACTATTTTCCAAGAGGTTGTAACAGTTTACATTCCCACCAGCAGTTACAGGAACATTTCAATTGCTCTATGTATTTGCCAACACTTGGAATTTTCCGATTTTATTTCTTTCCTTCTATGGTAGATATGAAGTGGTGTATTATTGTCCAGGGAAATTTGCATTTTCTTGGTTGTTGAGGATATTTTCCTCATTTTCTGTTGGGTTGTCTTTTATTGTTTCACCAATTTCTTTATGTAATCTGCAAATGAATTGTTTTTTGGTTCTATGAGTTTCACATATCTTCTCCCAATTTGGCACTTGTTCCATTAGTGGGCTTTTTGGTATATTGCCATGCCTCCTGTGTAGGAGCTCATCCTGTTTAGTTTTTCTCATTTCTGGGTTTCTTTGTACTAGTAGTTCACCCTGAGTACTGGTTTCCCATTTTCACAGCCTGTGATGATTTTCCTTTCAGCAAAGAATGGCCGCGTGGATTCTGAGGACCGGAGGAGCCGCCATTGCCCGTACCTGGATACCATTAACAGGTTAGTAGGACAGGGATGCCAAGGGCAGCACAGAATGATGGAATCTATGCAGGAAGTGCATAGATTTGACTCTATGTCAAATGATCACAAATTTTATTCTTTTTAAAGCTTTCTGCCCAGAAGATTGTGCTTCTTGCCATATTTATTAATCTTTGTTTTTTAATATAAAGTGTTAGAGGGCATTTTTTTTTTAAGGGTGGGCACATGCATAAAGAGCTTTTAGCTTAGTTTGAATTTGGTGGAATAACAGAGTGCATAGTATACTTAAAATGACGGTAACAAATTTAAATATTTTTTGAGCAATCACTACGTGCTAGGTACTACTCTAGGTGGCTGGAATTCAACAGAGAAAAGAAAAACAGATATGTCCTAAAACAGGTAGTCATCTCATCCCTGTTTCTTTTCTTTGATTCCAGATGGCATCTTACAGTGCTTTTCAACTTATGCTCTAAGGTTGTAGTGCTAATAGAAGTTTTCTTAGTAGTGGAGTTACTCTTCATTTTTTTTTATTTTTAATTTTTTTTTTAACGTTTATTTATTTTTGAGACAGAGCATGAACGGGGGAGGGTCAGAGAGAGAGAGAGAGAGAGAGAGGGAGACACAGAATCTGAAATAGGCTCCAGGCTCTGAGCTGTCAGCACAGAGCCTGACGCGGGGCTTGAACTCACGAACCGTGAGATCATGACCTGAGCTGAAGTCGGACGCTTAACAGATTGAGCCACCCAGGTGCCCTGTGGAGTTACTCTTTATAAGGGCTAGCTGTTGTGGCAGGCACAAGCCATTTATGGCTAATGAGGACTTGAAACATGGCTTGAGGAACCAAGTTTCCAATTTTATTATTTTTTTTAAATGTTTATTTTTGAGAGAGAGAGAAAGAGAGAGCACGAGAGCATGTGCACAAGTTGGGGAGGGGCAGAGAGAGAGGGAGAGAATCCCAAGCAGGCTCCACACTGCCAGTGCAGAGCCCGACCCAAGGCTTGAACCCATGAACCGTGAGGTCATGACCTGAGCACAATCAAGAGTCAGATGCTTAACTAACTGAGCCACCCAGGTGCCCCAAATTTTAATTATTTAAATTGAAATTTCGGTATCAACTTGTGGCTCTTGCTTCCTTTAATGGACAGTATAGCTTTACTGGGACCAGTACCAATTAATTAGAGTTAATATTTGAGGAGAAATCTCTTTGTCACCTGTGGATTCAATAAAAGTAAAGTTTTTTTGTCCCTTAACCTACCTGGTACTCATATAGCATTACTTTGCAGTTGAATAAGTAGATCGATTTGTAGGTATTCTCCTAATATTCAGGTTTCCCATTTACTTTTATGGACAAAAATAGGTTTTTCTTCTATAAAAGGGTTTGTTCACTCTTGATATCCTTCCACCCCCAGCCTTTTAATTTGGAATGCTGTTGAGGTCCTGTCACTTTAGTCCTACTTGTAGCTTTTCTTCCAGAGAAAGCGACTGCAATGAAAGGTTCTCTACTGGTTGTAAATTTAAAAAAAAAGAAAAAAGATGGTCACTGGCATTGTGTGTCTAGTACAGATACTTTTTGATACTGCTTTGGGACTTGGTGGGTGAGGTTGCTATAGTAAATGTTGAGGGGAGGAATAGTTAATGTTTCCCACAGTTTATAGAAGGTTGTTGAACTATCTCTGAAGGATGCTATGTGACATTGTGCAGTGTGGAGCCAATGCTGCTTCTCTTGAGTGCTTTCCTAGACCTCTGTCCCTATTAATTGTTTTTTTCTTTGGTTTGGTTGTTTTAGGAGTGTGCTGGACTTTGACTTTGAGAAACTGTGTTCCATCTCCCTTTCACATATCAATGCATATGCCTGTCTGGTGTGTGGCAAGTACTTTCAGGGTAAATAAGCATTGTGCATTTTATTTTATTTGTTTTAAATGTTTAAACAATGTTTATTTGTTTTTGAGAGAGAGAGAGAGGGATCGTGAGCTGGGGAGAGGCAGAGAGAGAGAGGGAGAGAGAGAATCCTAAGCAGGCTCCATGTTGTCAGTGTTGAGCCCTATGTCGGGGCTCGATTTCATGAACCGTGAGATCATGAGCTGACCTGAGACCAAGAGTCAGATGCTTAACTGACTGAGCCACCCAGGCTCCCCAGTGTTGTGCATTTTAAACTTGTGAAGTTTTCAGTGCCAGCTACAGGTCTCTAGAGAGATTTTTTTTTCTTCAGTTTTTAATGTTTATTTTTTGAGAGAGAGACAGAGCTCAAGTGGGCGAGGGGCAGAGAGGGAGGGAGACACAGAATCTGAAGCAGGCTCCAAGCTCTGAGTTGTCAGCACAGAGCCTGATGTAGGGGTTGAATCCATGAACCGTGAGATCGTGACCTGAGCTGAGGTTGGACGCTTAACCAACTAAGCCACCCACCCAGCCCTCCCTAACCAGTGTCTTAATGCCATCCAAGGAATAAAGTACTAATGTGCTATTCTTTCTTGCTAACTTTTGTGGTGAGAAAAGTTCATGTAGGAGATTCATTGCACAGATGGTGTAGTACTTTGTTTTTGCCGATATTAATACGTTCCAGTACAAAATACTGAAGGAAAATCAAATCTGATTTGTCTCTCTCTGGCATCTGCCCTACACTGCCTTTCATTCTTCCCTACAGGCCGGGGTTTGAAGTCTCATGCCTACATTCACAGTGTCCAGTTTAGCCACCATGTCTTCCTCAACCTCCACACCCTCAAGTTTTACTGCCTTCCAGATAACTATGAGATCATCGATTCCTCGCTGGAGGATATCACAGTATGTATCCAGGAGGCTGGTTTGGAACTAGTTCTCTTGGGAGCCAGCCTAGGGCTCCTGGGGATCTGCCCGCCCCAAGGTTAGGGAAGAATCTCCATTTCTCGGGCTTGGAGAGGCTTCTTTCCCTTTGGGAGCAGCAAGAGAGACCTTAGTAAGAAGGTCTGGATTCATAAGTGTGGCCTATGGTCTGCAATCTAGCGGCTGTTTCTGCTTCTAACATTGTGGGTTAGGACTAAAGAAATGCAGCTACTTTCTAATTGGGGTGAAAGCATTTTTGTGAAGTATATTACCTTCCACACTTAGGAGGAAGGATATGAATTAGGCCTGGTGTAGGATAGTGGATACCAAGCTGCATACCAGCTCATGACTACTTTTGATATGATGCAGCCCAAATGGCCAGTGCCTCCCATCTGTGGGCTCTGGTGTGTGATCTGTGCCAAGAGTCATTGTACTTAGGAAGAGATCATAGAAAGTCTTCTTGGGTTTGATTAATGTTGGAACTATTGATTATTGTTTATTTTTTAACAAGTGTCTGTGTATTCATGCTGAATGCTTTGTTCATTTTTAAGGAAAGCTTAGTGTCGAGTGTTTGAAACACTATGCTACTTTTATAAATTTTATATGCCTGTTAATAGTTGAGGTTAAAGTAGTTATGGATAGTAATTAGAGAGAGGAACTGAAGTAAGTACAAGGTCCCCAAGAGACTTAGTAGAGACCTCTCTTCAGCCCTTTATGTGATGACCCTTATGGGTCTAGGACCGGGGAAGGTTCTGCTCCTGCCCTTCCAGCCATAGGGAGTATGAGATCTCAGATTTGCACAGAGGTGGGGAGGCATTCCTGCTTCTGCGCTGGGTCCATACCAGTCCTGTGTGAGGTCTCACCCGGCACTCAGACTCCTGCTGCCTGCAGAGACGTGTGTCCTCCAGTTTTGGACCGTTTATCATGGAGTTGGCCAGATGTGAGGTCTGAAGAAAGACCTGGGGATTCAGTGATTTTGGGTTAAACACAGAGATCCCCTTCTAGATTAGTAAGGAGAGGGCCTGTTCAATGTTACCTCAGCTTTTATACCTATTGTTGGGAGCTCTTTGGTTGGGAGCCCTTTGGTTGTGTGTTGAGACATTCATGACCAAAGTATTTTTTGTTTTTGACAGAAATTGCTATTTCACATAGCTCTTGTGAACTCCGTAGACAGTCCTGAAACATCTTGGAATTTTCTTTTGCTTTGCAGTATGTGTTGAAGCCCACTTTCACAAAGCAGCAGATTGCAAACTTGGACAAGCAAGCCAAATTGTCCCGGGCATATGATGGGACCACTTATCTGCCGGGTATCGTGGGCTTGAATAACATAAAGGCCAATGACTATGCCAACGCTGTCCTTCAGGTAGGATCAAGATGGGAACAGTGATGGGGAGAGGAGGTAACCTGAGAACACTGTGAAGGTCAGCCAGAAGTGACTGCCTTCTGGTAGAGTCAAATGGTACCTGGAGACACCAAGTCTTGCTGAGGATTCTACTTAACTATTTGCACCAAACATAACATTCCTATGTCTGCTCAAAGGGCTGTTGCCCGATGGTGAGGCTTTTTCTAGCCTCTGGGCTCATGGCCTCTGGAGTTTTCAGGGAATGAAGGATAGAATGAGTGTGTGGCCTGGCAGTACTGAATAAGAAACACATGTGTTAGATGATGCATCTTTTCTTTTTTTAATAGCGCAGATGTTCCTTGTGCTGGCTATCTGAGGTCTTGATCCTCCTCCTGCGCTTAAGCTCCAAAGTGGGGCATACAGAAAGCCAAAGTTCTCCTGTTTGCAATTAAGTTTTGTCTTCTAAAAAATTAACAAGTTGGGGTGCTCGGGTGGCTCAGTTGGTTAAGGGTCCGACTCTTGATTTTGGCTCAGGTCATAATCTCACAGTTCGTGGGTTTGAGCCTTGCATTGAGCTCTGTGCTGGCAGTATGGAGCCTGCTTGGGATTCTTTCTCTCTCTGTCCTTTCCCCACTCTCTCAAAAATAAATAAACATTAAAAAATTATATGAGTATTACATATACATTGTAGAAAAATTAGAACATGTTAGTAAGCACAATTAAGAACATTAACAATAATCTTGCTTCGTTGACCACAAAAATTAATTAAAATTTATAAACATAAACACTTAAGGGATGGGTGGAAGATGTAGAAAGTATAAAGAATGAAGGCTTCATTCTTTCCTTTCTCTAGTACTCTGTCCTGCTTAAAATGTATGAAATCAATACAGGCACACTTTATTTTATTGTGCTTCACTTTATTGTGCCTCACAGACATTGTGCTTTTTACAAATTGAAGGTTTGTGGCAACCCTGTGTCAAGGAAGTCCTTCAGCACCATTTTCCTGGCAACATTTGCTCACTTTGTGACTATGTCACATTTTGGTAATCCTTGCAATGTTTTAGGCTTGTTACTATACATATAAAATATACATATATATGTATATGTGCTGTGTGTATATATGTGGTCATATACATATACTATATATGTATATGTATATTTTGTAGCTTATTTATTGGGGGGACAGGGCAGAGAGAAGAGAGAGAATTCCAAGCAGGCTTTGCAGTGTTAACACAGAGCCTGATGTGGGACTCATACCCACGAACTCATGAGGCCATTACCCGAGCCAAAGTCAAGAGTCAGATGTTTAACCAACTGAGCCACCCAGGCACCCCTGTTAATTATATTTGAATCGCTGCAATTTCATGGTAAAACTTTAGTGGATGAGGAGTTGCTTCTTATGTCTGAGCAAAGAATAGGGTTTCTTGAGATGGAATCTACTGGTGAAGACGCTGTGAGGATTGTTGAAATGACAAAGGATTTGGAATGTTACATAAACTTGGATGACAAAGCAATAACAAGGTTGGAGAGGATCGACTCCAATTTTGAAAGTTCTGCTGTGGGTAAAATACTAACAAACAGCATCACATGCCAGGGAGAAATTGTTCATGCAAGGAAGAGTCTGTTGATGCGGCAAACTTCATTGTCATCTTGTTTTAATAAACTGCTGGAGTCACCCCGGCTTCAGCAACATGATCAGTCAGTAGCTATCAGCATGGAGGCAAGATCCTCCACCAGTATAAAGATGACTCACTGAAAGCTCAGATGTTGGAGGGCATCTGGGTTGCTCAGTCAGTTCAGCATCTGACTCTTGATTTCAGCTCAGATCATGATCTCACAGTTGCTAAGATCAGGCCCTGCATTAGGCCCTGCGTCAGACTCTGCACTGACAGTACAGCGCCTTCTGGGGATTCTCTCTCTCTCCCTTTCTCTTTCTGCCCCTCCCCCTTGTGGGTGCACATTTGCTCTCTCTCTTAAAAAAATAAATCTTAAAAAAAAAAACTCAGATGATAGCATTTTTTTTAGCAATAAAGTATTAAGTTTTTTTAACGTTTATAGATTTTGGAGAGTGGGGGAGGGGCAGAGTGAGAGAGAGAATCCCGAGAAGACTTCACACTGTCAGCGCAGAGTCCTACTCGGGGTTTGATCCCATGAACCATGAGATCATGACCTGAGCCGAAATCAAGAGTTGGGCGCTTAACCGACTGAGCCACCCAGGTGCCCCTAAATTACTTAACTTAAAAGTATTTTTAAATTAAGGTATGCACGTTGTTTTTTTAGACATAGGCTATTGCACACTTAATAGACTATAGTATAGTAGAAACATAACCTTATGATGGACTGGGAAACCAAAAAATCCCTTTGACTCTCTTTATTGTATTATTAGCTTTATTGTAGTGGTCTGAAACCTAACCTATGCCTGTACATATTCTTGTTCAGCATCTTTAATGATTACATGTTAATTCAACTCGTGAATGAATTATAGTTTATTTAACCATCATTTCTTGTATTAATGCATTTAGGGCCTAGATTCTAGGCTGTAGGCTGTTTGTAGCAATTTACAAACCCATCAGCAACACAAAAGAGAGTTCTTCATCTTGCATTGTGTCTGTTACACTGTTATTTTTTTCCCATTTTGATACATTTAACTTATCTTTTGTTTATTCACTTCTGAAGTTGATTACTTGTATTTTTTCAAGTGTTGATGGGCCGTGTGCTCATTTTTCTGTTGGTAGTTTATTTTGCTGAACTCTGAAAAATATATATTAGTGTTTTTCTGTTATATATGTTGCACAGATTTCCTTCTAGTTCTTATTTGGCCTTTAAACTTTGATTATGGTATTTTTACATAAAGAATTTGGATAAAAAATTATGAAAGTGTATCTGTCAGTTTTGGCACCTGCCACTGATGTCATACCTAGACCCTGGAAAGGTTAAATGCTTAAGTAGAGAGAAAAAGACTTACAGGTTGAACAGATTGGATTTGAACATGGTCAGTACAGTTAGCCTTGGCTTTGTGAGGGGTTTTAGTTCCCATAGGAAGTTTTTATTTTTAAAATAAGTAGACGAACAAATCCTCTGTGATATAATTGCCACTACAATGGGATTGAATGGACGAAGTATTCCATCTGGAGGCTGAATGATTTCCGTCTGACACATACTTTTTTGTATTGTTGCTGAAAGCAGAGAGCAACCTCTCTCCACAGCTTGGATAAGTGAGAACTAGGATGAACTTTGTCCATACTTCTTTATTTATTAATTTATTTTTGTAAAGTTTATTTATTTTGAGAGAGAGAGTGCATGTGTGCACACATGTGCAGGGGAGGGCGAGAGAGGGGAAAGGAGAGAGAAAATCCCAAGCAGGCTTCACCTTGTCAGTGCAGAGCCCAACATGGGGCTCGAATTCACAAACTGAGATCATGACCTGAGCCGAAATCAAGAATTCAATGCTCAACCGACTGAGCCACTCAGCCCCCATACTTCTTTCCTTTCGATAATAACCCTTTTTTTTAGTAATTATTCTCTAGGCATGAAGTCCTTGTTTATTTAGGTGAGCTAAGCTTGTAGGGGCTTTCCCAATCATCTCTGTTGCAGTATTCCCTGTGTCCTGAGTTGTCTTCCTTTAAGATGCCTAGGTTTATTGTATTTAGCAGAAACCTCTATCCTCCTTTCTAAACGGATTACCTTGCCAAAGAAAGTTGTGCTCATAGTAAGCACAGTGCTGTTAAGGATTCACAAACCCATCAGGAGGGACCTGTAGGGAGATGGCATTTATTTAGGGTCTGTTCTGTGGTTTCCCTCCCAGTTTTGTAGCTCATACTAATGAGCATTATTTCTTCCTGAACCAACATGGCTAGTCTTTATCTTTCTTTAATGAGGTAAAATTTATTATTATTATTATTATTATTACTATTTTAATTTAAATTTTAGTTAACATACAGTGCAATATTGGTTTCAGGAGCAGAATTCAGTGATTCATCAGTTACATACAACACTCAGTGCTCATCATAGCGTGTGCCCTCCTTAGTACCCATCTCCCACCCACCTCCCTCCATTACCCATAGCTTGTTCTGTATCATTAAGAGTCTCTTGTGGTTTGTTTCCTTCTCTTCACCCCCCTGCCCTGCCCATTCCCATATGTTCATCTGTGTTGTTTCTTAAGTTCCACATATGAGTGAAATCATATGGTATTTGTCTTTCTCTGATTGACTTATTTTGCTTGGCATAATACATTCCAGCTCCATCCATGTCATTGCAGATGGCAAGATTTCATTCTTTTTGATGGCCAACAAATACTTCATTGTGTTTATATACACCACATCTTCTTTATTCATTCATCAATCGATGGACATTTGGGCTCTCTCCATAGTTTGGCTATTGTTGATAATGCTGCTGCTGTATACATTGGTGTGCATGTACCCTTTTGCATCTGTATTTTTGTATTCTTTGGGTAAATAAATACCTAATGGTGCAGTTGCTGGATTGCAGAGTATTTCTGTTTGGTAAAATTTATTTTTGTTCTCCTAAACCTTTTGACCATTTTTGATCATAACAGAATTAATCACTTTTATATATATGTTCATTTTGTATCATTTTTATATATAATTATATTAATTTTTGTTATTTTATTTTATATTTATTTATTACCACTCTTTCAATAAATACCACACTTGGGAAAAACACCAAACTTTATTAAGATGACTTTCATGTTATTGAAAAAAAATTTTTTTAATGGTTTTATTTATTTTTGAGAGAGAGAGAGACAGTACTAGTGAGGGAGGGACAGAAAAAGAGAGAGACACAGAATCCAAAGCAGACTCCAGGGTCTGAGCTGTCAGCACAGAGCCCAACACAGGGCCTAAACTCGTGCATGGCGAGATCATGACCTGAGTCTAACTGAAGTTAGACGTTTAACCAACTAAGCCACCCAGGCACCCCATTTTTTTTAAGTTTTTTTTTTAATGTTTTTATTTGTTTTTGAGAGAGAGAGAGAGAGACAGAGTACTAGTGAGGGAGGGACAGAGAGAGAGGGACACACAGAATCTGAAGCAGACTCCATGCTCTGAGCTGTCGACACAGAGCTCAAATTTTAATGTGCATTTGAGAGATGGGAGAAGTTTGGCCTCCAGATAGTTATCTCTGCCCTAGCCAAATGGAATATTTGGATTTCTAGCTTTTAATTCCTATGAATGCAAATATAGTCACAAACCTAATTAGAATAAATGAAGGAAATTATTAAATAAGTTGGTCAGTGAATAGGGACTTGAATTCTTTTTTTATAAAAAATTATCATTTATTTTTAGAGTGAGAGAGTGCACAAGAGAGGGAGGCAGAAGGGGAGAGAATCTTAAGCAGGCTCCATGCTTAGTGCAGAGGCTGATGTGGGGCTCAATCCCATCACCCTGGGATTATGATCTAAGTTGAAATCAGGAGTTGGATGCTCATCCAATTGAGCCACCTAGGCGTCTGAATACTTTTTTTTTTTTTTTTTTTTTTAAACTTCTTGTTTGGGTTGCCTGGCTGGCTCATTTGGTGGAACGGGTGCCTCTTGATCTCAGGGTTTTAAGTTTGAGTCCCATGTTGGATGTACAGATTGCTTAAAAAAAATTCTCTAAAAAATAAAAAAAATAATAAATAAAAAACTTCATATCTAAAACAAAGTATCTGCAGAACTGGACTTTATGTGAAACTTAGTACAGAGGATGTTTCTATAATAATGTGAACTTTAAACCTAAGCATTTCCTTTTGACTCTTTGAGGCCATCACAGGCCTGGTTCTATAACCCTTGGCTCCCAGGGTTGTGCATGGGGGCCCTTCGCAGGGGCTCTGGATTAATTGGCTGGAGTATTTGACTTCCAGGCTTTGTCTAATGTTCCTCCTCTCCGGAACTACTTCCTGGAAGAAGACAATTATAAGAACATCAAACGTCCTCCAGGGGATATCATGTTCTTGTTGGTCCAGCGTTTTGGAGAGCTGATGAGAAAGCTCTGGAACCCCCGAAATTTTAAGGCACACGTGTCTCCCCATGAGATGCTTCAGGCTGTTGTCCTTTGCAGCAAGAAGACCTTTCAGATCACCAAGCAAGGTAAGGAACAAGTCATTCATAGTTTTTCTTTTTTTTTTTAAACCTTTTTTTTTTTTAAATGTTTATTTTGAAGGAGAGAGAGAGAGAGCGCGCGCGAGCGTACGAGCATGAGTGGGGGGAGGGGCAGAGAGAGGAGGAGACACAGATCCGAAGCAGGCTCTGGGCTCTGAGCTGTTAGCACAGAGCCCAACGTGGGGCTGGAACTCATGAGCTATGAGACCATGACCTGAATTGAAGTCGGATGCTTAACCGACTGAGCCACCCAGGCACCCCAGTCATTCATATTTTTTGATGTTAGGGCAACAAAATTAGTTTGATGAGCAAATTTACTTGTACTTGCTGTAAGCCTTGTAGTAACCAGGTGAGTATCCAGTTCATCATATGATTATGTTCCTGATTCTTCTTTCATCAGCCTGCCCTGTTCAGAGTCCTGAGATTTCAGCTGGAGAGAAAGTCTGTCATATGTAGTAAACTAAACTGTACGGTTCTGGGGGAAAACCAGGAGGCTGGGAAAGGTGCCAACCCTTAAGCACTTGCCACATTTGTTTCTCATTTTGTCATGTTGCAGACTAGATATTCCAATGACCTATTTTGACTGTTTTCATCCCTCCAAGTCCAAATAGTTATTGCCGTGTGGGTAAAGTGGACACTGTAGCTCTTACTACCTGGATCTCATACAGTGTCCTCTGGCCTCATGTCAGTTTGTTCATCATCCATTCCTGTTGCTAGTAGGTTTTAAGGCTGCAGGGATAAGCAACAGTTTTTTTCTTCCAGGAGCTCCCATTCTAGTGGGGAAGATAGTTGTGTAAAAAGGTGAGCACAGGGTGGTAAGCGCTGTGATTGAGGAAGGGAAGTATGCTCTGGGAGGGAGCGTGGAGCAGGGAGCCCCGGCTGAGCACATGGGATGTCGGCTGGAGTCAGAGTGGAGGAAGAGCTAGCTGAGTTCTAGGCACAGAGGAAATAGGTTGGGGCTGGGCATTCCAGGTTAAAGAAGACACTGCCAACAGGAGCGTGGATGTGCCAGGAACAGACACAAGGCTGCCAGTAGCCAGGCGCTTGGATTCCAGGGGACAGTGTGAGAGCTGAAGTGGAGGTGCGAGAGAGGGACTGGATTATCGGGTTTATGTGCCACTAGAAGGAGATGGGTTATATCCTGACAACAGTGGGGAGTCAGTGAAGGCTTTTAAGCCAAGATGTGATGTCAGATTTAGGTTTTATTTATTTATTTATTTATTATTATTATTATTATTATTAATGTTTATTTTTGACAGAGACAGAGTGTGAGCAGGGTAGGAGCAGAGAGAGGGAGACACAGAATCCGAAGCAGGCTCCAGGCTCCGAGCTGTCAGCACAGACCCCGACATGGGGCTGGAACTCACGAGCCATGAGATCATGACCTGAGCTGAAGTCGGACACTTAACCGGCCCAGCCACCCAGGCGCCCCACAGACTTAGGTTTTAAAAACAAGATTCTGGCCAAGAAGTGATTTAGAGGGGAAATTCAGTACTGGCTTTTGATGGGTGGTGAGATACACATTTGAAGTAGAGATGATAATGGAAAGTCCTGGTTGGGTCAGAGAGCCCAGGGAGAGAGCAAAGATCAGAAGACTAAGAGCTTGACCTTGAGGAGTGCCAGCATTTAATGTCCAAATAGAGGAGGATGCCCAGAGGACAGGATGGTGTTGCCTGAAAGGAAGAAGGAAAACCAGGAATGTGGCATCATGCCAGCCACATGGTTTGGACTATACTAATTTGCAGCTTCGAAATGCCCTACCCTTCCTTCTCTTCCAGGGGATGGAGTTGACTTTCTGTCCTGGTTTCTGAATGCTCTACACTCAGCTCTGGGGGGCACAAAGAAGAAAAAGAAGAGTAAGTCATGTTATTTTGTAAAAGGGAGCTCTTTTTTTGTTTGCTTCCTTTTATAGGCACTTTGCAACTTCCCATCCTTTTCTTAACTTTTTATTTTTTTGCATTAGGGTAGTGTCTGTGTATACATGGACTAAATTTTATTCCTGAATAGGTTCCTCTCCATTTTTAAAAATTAGGATATGGTTATATCCAATGGCATGTTTAATACATGGGAATAGATATAATAATGCTCTAAAATCCTGATCTAGTTCCAAACTGAGGGGCTGGGCAGCATGTTGTCGACTGCTAGTCTCCTGGCAGTGCAAGAGTTAATGTGAAGAGGACTCACTGCATGGTTTGCCTGGCTTCTAAGTTGACTGGTAAAGCAGAGTAAAAGCTAGTTCCTTCCCCTGGGCCTATGCTTGGAGAAATGAGGCTTGCCTCCATATTGATTCTCAGACTTTAAGTCCGATGGTCTCTTAACATCCATGTTGGCATAGCAGTAGTTAGACAGTTTTCATGAATGCCAGAAATAGTTGTTAGCTTAAAGAGTGCTGAGCTAGATAAATAATTTTGGAGACCTAATGCAGCTTTTTCCTTGTCCTTTTTCTCTGTTCTGCTGGTGTTAATGTTTATTAATGTGGAATTGTGGGCTGATGCTCTACCAGATGGCCCTACCACCTCTACCAGGTGTCTTCAACCTGTGTACATCCTCTGAGTTCTGTAACTTGTGTCCTATTAGGATTCTGGAACCCTGTTGTACTTTCTGTCTCAGTGCTTTGGTTCTGTTCTGCTCTGTCCCTCAGTCTGCATTTTTGTTTTATGTCCAGTGCAGGGTGGACTTTATCTTCCTTTGCACACAGCATAAGGTTATGGGAAAGTCTTTGGATCTATCTTGTTTTGCTTGTGATTTTTTTGTGATTTATAAGTCTCTAGGGTTTATAAATCATTCATTTCATTCATTCATTAAGATGCACTTAATTTTTCTCCTATGGGACAGGCCCTGTGCTAGAGGGTATCTTATGGAGAAGGCAGACACAAAGTAATTATTTACACAAATAATGATGAAGGTACCATGGTGGTATATGTTGCAAAGGTACTTCTGTGTTTACTGAGAGCTTTGAGTCTTAGCTGGACAATGCTGGTTTATTTCAGAAATTTAGAAGTTAGGACTATATTCTGGAAATGCTTTCCAACCTGACAGAATTTGCATTTTGATTTCTGTTTGTACAGCCATTGTGACTGATGTTTTCCAGGGTTCCATGAGGATCTTCACTAAAAAGCTGCCTCATCCTGATCTGGTGAGTGGGGGTTGAAACTGACTCTTGGCCTGATTTATCTTACCTGAGGGGATTCAGGGTTGACAGAGAGAGGCTTAGAGGTCTATCAAGGCCTCTTGCCTCAAGATGAGGTTCTACAAAAACACTTGTCAAGTGACAGCTCCTCGGGCTTTTGTTGTACCAGTGTGCTTAAGTTGGGCAGTTACGGTAGGGTAAAAGTCTTACTGGTTTAAGTGGTCTGGCCATTGGGTGGTGCTGGTGTGATTTTTCAGAAAGCTCAGATAAGCTTTCTAGATCATCTAAAAGGGTTTTTAATAGTCTGGTATTTAAATACAATCTCTCTAGGGTCTTCTGGGTGGCTTAGTCAGTTGAACATTTGACTCTTCATTTTGGCTCAGGTCATGGTCTCAGGGTCATGGGATTGAGCCCTGTGTCAGGCTCTGCGCTGAGCATGGAGCCTGCTTAAGATTCTTTCTCTCTCCGTCTCCCATGCTTTCTCTCTCTCTCTCTCTCTCTCAAAAAATTTAAAAAGCCATCTCTCTGAGGATGGAAGTCCCTCAGTGTTTGCTTACTCTACCCAGGCAGCGATGCTGTCCATGAAATGCCCAGTCTCTTGGGCGCTGTCTTCACTCCGATACAAAATGAACAAAAACATTGTTTCTTTCTGTGTGTGGTGATATGCATACTGCTTGCATTTCTTCCCTCCTTTTTCTTCTTCCTCATTTCTAGCCAGCAGAAGAAAAAGAGCAGCTGCTGCATAATGATGAGTACCAGGAGACAATGGTGGAGTCCACCTTCATGTACCTGACACTGGATCTCCCTACCGCTCCCCTCTACAAGGACGAGAAGGAGCAGCTCATTATCCCTCAGGTGCCGCTCTTCAACATCCTGGCCAAATTCAACGGCATCACCGAGAAGGTAGTCCATTTGCACAGCTGCGCTGCTGATGCTCCTTTCTCTCTCTGGACTTTTTTCAGTTTCTTTTTATACTTGGAAGTCGCCACGTTTGTGGAATGCATTTATTATAAAGCGTATTGTGTGTATTGAGCCTCCCAGACTCCACGCTGTTTCTAGCTGGTCACCCCAACTCTTCGCTTGATTGGCAGTGCCCTCTCTTACACTTCTCATATGTTCCTTTCAGCCATCTGCCTCTGGGTAGGATGGAGAAAGGAGCGGGTATTTATGATAGTAGAAATTTTAAAATCTTTTAAAAAATGTAGTGTTAGTATTCAAGTGGAAAAAAATAGAGCTAAAATATAGATGAAATAATTTGTTCTTACTATCATATTACTTTTTAAGTTAAAAGTGTCTTCTTATCTACTGAGTTAACTGTTTCTCGGTTTAATTCCCTTCTTTATCCTAGACAAATTTAATCCTTTCTGTTCTTTACTGGGAGAATTTTATTCACCTGATGTCTCATTCCAAACCCTTTCTGCTCTTTCTCTTCATTAGCCAAGTTTCTTTTGTTTTCAGATATTAAATAGCAACAGAAAATTCGCTAGACTAAAAGAGGAACTTTATTGGAAGGCATCTCTTGAAGGTCTTAGGGAGACTTGAACAGAGCAGGACTTGGGAAGGACAGAACTAGGGTGACAGGGTTCTCAGAAGTGGCGGTCTGTTGATTGTCCCTTGCACAGGCTGCCATTACCTTACTTCAGTTGCTCCAAGGCCCAGCCTTCTGCTACTCTGCTTCAGGATTCCTAGTGGGTTGAAAGGCCCACTTGAATCAGGTGTCCTTTCTGTTCAGGGATCCTGTGAATCAGGGCCTTTCCTTGAAAAGGCGGAATTGGGAGCTAGGCAGCTCACGCCTAAAACATGCCTTTACTAATCTCCATCTCTGTTTCCGTTCAGTATCCAAGTCCATTGTCAGGTACTGTTAGCAAGTTTAATAAGCAAAACAAGCCCTGGATATCCTTGTACAGTGGCACCTGCCCGTGTCACACCCACACACGTGTGTGCACACACACGCTCAGAGATTGGTAAGATGTCGAACACTGTCTTTTAAAGACTCATTTTGGGATGGTGAAAGAGAGACCTTAGGGTTTGTAGTAGCTCAGTTTGTTTATTTTATGGTTTTAAGTGTCAGAACCAGGAATCTAGACTCAGATTTTTCATCTGACTTTTTCAGCCATGCTACTTGGTCCCTCTTATCACTGTTTGTTCAAATTTAAGTAATATTAAGATTCCCATGAACCCTCAGTATTGATTTAAATTTATTCTTTTTTTTTTTTGCAATGTCCTTATCATTTATATCTTTATATTTTAAGGTGATACCGTATTTAATGCATATGTACAAATTTTATTTTTTTTCTGCTTATTTTTTTACATCCAAGTTAGTTAATATATGGTGTGATTAAATTTATTCTTCTATGTTAACCACCTTAGTATGCATGTAAATGTTGGTATAAGCTCCTTACACCTACAGCTTGTAAGCAAGTATGAAATTATGACAAATTTACAATGTAGACAAACAAAACTTTGAGACCAATAAAATTAACAGTTCTATTACAATGTAATATGTAGTTAAAGCCAAATCGTTCCTTGCTATTTGAATGTGGTACTGATGTCCATGGTGAAATTCTTTCCTCAGGCTTTCTCAGGAACTCCTGAGAAACGTTTGTTAAGTTAGGCCGTGACATCACTTAGGTATTAAATCCTTCGCTAGTCTGAGAGATGATTAAAAAGAATGCTTATTTATTTATTTAATTTAAATTTTAGTTAATATACAGTGCTGTATTGGTGTCAGTGATTCATCACTTACATGCAGTACGCAGTGTTCATTATGAGTGCCCTCCTTAATACCTGTCACCCATCTAGCCCATCCTCTACCCATATCCCCCTGTCACCCCTCAGTTGTTCTCTATCATGAAGAGAGTCTCTTGTGGTTTGTTTCCTTCCCTCTTGAAAAGAGTGGTTTTGATGTCAACTTGATCATAGATTCAGATGTGGGCAGTGAAATCTCTTAGCATTTACCTGATTAAAAAAAATGTTTTGCTTTTAATACAGTATTTTATTTCAACCACACAGAGGTTACTTGATACCAACAAAAAAGACATTTTTTCCAGTAGTGCTTATACCCTTAGATGATCAAAGATTTACCTGAAAGGTATAGCTATGATGTGTGTACTAGAGACAGAAAGCTTATTTCTCCAGTGCTCTCAGGTTATGTATCATGTGACAAGGGAACTTGATTTTTAAAAAAGTAATGGCTTTATTGAGATATAATTCATACCCTATACATTTAACCCACTTAAAGTTATATAATTCAGTGGGTTTTACTGTATCCACAGGCATGTGCTACCACCACCACAATTATTTGCAGAACATTTTCCTCATTAGTGTTTTCATTACCCTTTGGTTACCAACCTCCTCGTCTCCCCCAACCATAGGCAACTACTCATCTACTTTCTGTCTCTGGATTTGCCCATTGTGGACATGTCCTGTAATGGAATCCTTGTAATGTGCTCTTCTGGGATTTGCTTCTTTCACTTAGCATAATGCTTTCAAGGTTCATCCATGGTGTAGCATGTATCACTACTTCATTCCTTTTTGTGGCCGAATTAGATCCCATTGTATGAATAGACCATATTTTGTTCATCCATTCATCAGTTGCTGGACATTCGGGATCGTTTCTACCTTTTGGCTACTGTGAATAATGCTGCCATAAATATTAGTCTACAGGTTGTTCTGTGAACATGTTTTCATTTCTCTTGAGTGATGATTAAGAAGTGGAATTGCTGGGCTATATGGTAACTCTTATGTTTAGCCATTTGAGGAACTGCCAGACTGTTTTTCCAAAGTGGCTACACCATGTTGTATTCCCATCAGCAGTGTATGAGTGCTCCAGTTTGTCTACATCTTCACCAACACTTGTGAATTTACAACACTTGTGAATATATCTCACACTTGTGAAATACAACACTTTGTATTTCCCTGATGACTAATGCTGTTAAGCATCTTTTCACGTGCTCGTTGGACATTTGTATATCATCTTTGGAGAAATGTCTATTCAGGTCCTTTGTGCATTTTTAAATTGGGTTATCTTTGTATTATTGAGTTGTAAGAATGCTTTATATAATCTAGATACTGTTCCTTATCAGATGTCTGATTTTACAAGCATTTTCTCCTCTTATATAGATTGCGTTTTCACCATCTTGATAGTATCATTTGAAGCACAGAAGTTTCAAGTTTTGACGAAATACCGTCTAGGTGTTCTTTTGAAGCGTGTGATTTTGTTTTCATATGTAAGAATAGATTGTCAAATCCTAGGTCATGAAAATTTACCCTTATGTTTTCTTCTAAGAGTTTTGTAGTTTCAGTTCTTCCATTTTCTGGAATATCCTCATTGATGAAGGGGCCTTCACTGCTTCAGAAGTACTTATTCCATGGCAGTACGCCTCTACTGAATAGTCGGCAACTTCTTCCTTATTTTGAATTAAGTGATGCTCTCTTGGTTTTGTTTTATTTCTGCAGCTTTTAACAACTCCTCTTTTTCATTTGACATTTTTGTTTTCCTTGTAGAAATGGATACCCACATTGCTATGGGTAGAATTCAGCAGTATGTTCATGTACTGGCTTAAACATGTTCCCCACTTGTATTTTAGGTAGTCTTAGTCGTGTTACTGTTCCTAAGACCTTAACATGGCTTCTGCAATCAGGTGTCTTCTGAATTCTTAAGTGTAAGGCAGAATTATATTTAAAAATCCAAACCAAAACAGAACTCCTGCCCCTGTCCTGATACTCCTCCTGCCCCTGTCCTGATACTCCAACACTAATTTGATAATTTTCTTCTCCCCCGTCTCTCTCTCTCTAGGAATATAAGACCTACAAGGAAAACTTTCTAAAGCGCTTCCAGCTCACCAAGCTGCCTCCGTATCTAATCTTTTGTATTAAGAGATTCACTAAGAACAATTTCTTTGTGGAGAAGAATCCAACTATTGTCAACTTCCCTATTACGTGAGTATTACCCTGCTTCTCTTACTCTCAGGGAGAGTGAGCCTAAATTTTTTATATTTTTATACTATTATTAATTTTGGACTGTCTTATTTAGAGATTGCTGGGAATAGAGCCTACCTACACTATGTAAGTTAAGAGTTCTTGGAAGGATACAAATATTTCAGGGACCTCAGGGATGGATGTGTCCCTAGAGGCAGTCCTTTCTCCTCCTCGCCTGTTGCTTGCTGGAAAATGTAGTCTTTCCATATAGGGAAAACTGGATGAAAGCAGGGCAGGACAGGTAGGATTCTGCCTGGATTCAAAGATGACCCCGAGTCTGTCCATCTGTTTGCTGGTCATTGCATCTTCTTGCATACTGTGGTTAGGCATGGACAGTGGGGATGGTTCCAGATTTGTCTTGCCATCTTGGGGTCCTTCTGTCTTATTTTTTGCCAGGTAAAATCTGGAATGTGTTTAATTTCTATTGGTGAGAAACATAAATTTTGATGTATAGTCTTATTTTTAGTTTATCATGCAGTTGTCTCTTTATGAACATTTATGAGTATTTTAATGCAAACTGGGAGAAGTTGTACCAGATGCTTTTAATTTGCTACTTTCTAACTCAGAAATCTGCAAGATCCTTTTGGAGATAGACAGTTGGTTTTCAGTTCTCAAGAGACATGGTTTTCATACTCTGAAGAAGATCTCTCTGAGAACCCGGAGAGACCTGGTGGGAGGGCTAGCAGGAGGAAGTGTGGGTCTCTGTGTGCTGGCATTTAGGTAAGGAAGAGTGGAGCCCTAAGGCACTTTCTTATTGAGAAGGATTTGGGTGGATATATGATAGGATTAACTTGTTTAGCTCATTAGGGTTGTTGTTTTTAAACCTTCACAAAGTAGTTTGGGAGCTCTAACGTATCCATGCTCGTCCCTTCTTTTCTTTCTCTCTCCATCCCTCTCCGTCCCTTCTTTTCTTTCTCTCTCCATCCCTCTCCGTTTCTCAGTTCCCCAAACCATATCAAGACTGCCAGTTTTCTCTTTTGAAAATGGTTCCATGGGGTGCCTGGCTGGCTCAGTAGGTGGAGCATGCGACTCTTGATCTTGGCATTGTGAGTTCAAGTCTCATGTTGGGTATAGAGATTACTTTAAAAAGTAAAATCTTTAAAAAGAAAGAAAGAAAGAAAGAAAATCGTTCTAATTCTTAATTCTTTGTAGTGTTTAAGAGGGTAGTCTCTGAAATTAAAGAGGCCTGAGTTCTGTACCATCCAAGCTTTGTGACTTTGGACAGGTCATTTGCATATTTTCTGGATTTATTCTCACATGGGTAAAATGAGAGGCTTGGTCTAGATGAATCCTATTGGTCCTTCCAGGTATAGCATTTTATTTTTCCTGGTTCAGAGATCACCAAGAATCTGAGTTGAAGAGAGGTAACCTTTGTAGTTAGCATTACAGGGGAATCTCTTACTTGCTTTTCCCACACTCTTCTTCACTAGCATCTTGTCTATGTGATAAGTAGAGTGAAATTGGGGCCCATGAAAGCCAGCTCTCTGCCACCTTGAGTGGACCACAGAGAACCTTCCTTTGAAGGCCCATGTATTGGGGATTTCTTTCAGAACTGGACTCTTATGAATTGCCACAGTCACCAGTGTGTTCCTGGTAGGAGGGAGTGCTCTTGACTCCAGGGCAGTTCCCGGGGAGGGAGGCTAGGGACCAGGCGTCCCCAAACATTGTGGCTGCGGGATTCCTGGACGGGGCAGAGGGTAAGGTGTTAGACTTAGCCTCTCCTTTCATCTCACTGTCCCAGAGGAGATGGTGACGCTCATTCTCATATCACACAAGAGCCTTAGGTTGTGTAACCTGCTTAAACTCACACATGGCTCTGAAGGGGCAGAGCCCTCATTCCATTTCTAATCTGAAGGACTCTAGGCTGTGCCTTTTTAATGGTTAGACGTGCTTCTAAAATGTACTTTTCCTGTAGAGCCAGTCTTTCTAGTTTAACTCATTTTTGTGGCAAAGTATGTGAATTTCCCCCAACCTGGGCTTCCATGGCTCTGCCAGCCTGCCTTGTTTCAGGTCCTAAACTAGGGTCCAATAACTCTGTGGTCCACTGGTGTAGGACAGCTAACCTCTGTATCCTTTGATCTCTTGGCTTTCTTTTCTTCATCACCAGAAATGTGGATCTGAGAGAATACTTGTCTGAAGAAGTACAAGCAGTACACAAAAATACCACGTACGACCTCATCGCCAACATCGTCCATGATGGCAAGCCCTCTGAGGGCTCCTACCGGATCCATGTGCTTCATCATGTGAGTGGTAAAAATGGCGGTTGTTCCTTTGGCATTTCAATGGGCAGCTCTCTTCAGTCTGTCCTCTCTTGACCTTGACTTTGGAGCTCTGCAAGTAATAGAGCTGTCAGTGGTGAGTTTCAGGCAGTGGTTCTCAATTTTGGCTGCACATTGGACTCACCTAGGGAGATTTTAAAATCCTGATGCCTAGGCCACTCCAGGCTAAGTACATTAGAACAATGGAATTTATGCCTGTTGGTTTTCACCTGGAATAGAGGTCAGGGATGCTGCTAAATATCCTACAGTGCATAGGTAGCCCCCGTAACAATTAATTTATCTGGCTCAAAATGTCAGTCAGAGTTAAGAGACTGCATTAGATTATCGGGAGGTGGGAGCCAGGCATCATGATGTTTAAAGTTATCTAGGAGATTCCATTGTGAAGCCAAGGTTGAACACCACTGTCCTAGATTAGAGCCTTACCACCTGAAGTGGAGTGAATCCTCTTTCTAGCAGCATTGACATCATATGAGAACTCACTAGAAATGTGGAATCTTAGGCCCCACCCAAACCAACTGAATCAGAATTTGCATTTTAACAAGACCCTCTGGTATATAATTAAAGTTTATGAAGCACTGGTCTAAAGGCTTCCTTTCAGCTAAAAACTTTTTTGAATTTGTCTCAAACTGAAAAGGATGAAACATGTACTTAAGATATATTTGGTATCACACAGGTTATTAGCACAGATTGTTTTAGTTTGATTAGTCGTCTGGGACTATGAGTTTAATAATAACTAGCTCTGTTTGTCAAGCATTTTACTGTGCACTGGAAAGTATGCCAAGCGCTCAGTGTATGTTCATCTTATTTGTACTTTTAAAATACACCTATAAGATAGGTGTTAATGGTACCATTCTTTTCTATTTTAGCATTTATTAAAAAAAATTTTTTTTAATGTTTATTCATTTTTTTGAGAGAGAGCATGAGTGGGGTAGGGGCAGAGAGAGAAAGAGACACAGAATCCAAAGCAGGCTCCAAGGCTCTGAGCTGTCAGCACAGAGCCCGGCATGGGGCTCAAACCCACGAACTGTGAGATCATGACCTGAGCTGAAGTCAGATGCTTAACTGACCGAGCCACCCAGGCACCCCATGTTTGTTTATTTATTTTGAATTTATTTTGAGAAAGAGAGAGCCTGTGCATGTGCTAGAGGGGGAGGGGCAGTGACAGGGAGAGAGAGAATCCCAATCAGGCTCTGCATTACCAGCATGGATCCTGACCCGGGGCTAGAACCCACGAACTGTGAGATCATGACCTGAGCTGAAACCAAGAGTTAGATGTCCTACCAACTGAGCCACCCAGGCACCCTACCTACCTTTTTTTTTTTTTTTTTTTTTTAAATTACAAACAAGGAAACCTAGGCTCAGAGTTTGAGTAATTTATCTGAAGTTGATAGATTTGGGCTTTGAACCCAGATAATTAGTTCCACCATGTTCTTAACCACTACTTGAAACAGGAATGGGGACTTGATTACATGATCTTGAGCTTTAACAAAAGCTCAAGGTTTTGTATATTCTGAACTATTGACTATCTGGAATATCTATAGTCTGTAGTATCTATCTTTGGCATTTCTTTGAAGTTTGGATGGATGAGGCAGGTGAGCTTCCAGAAGTGCCTCTGCCATAATCCAGAAACTTCTTTTCCCCCTTGTTTATGGCAGCATGAAGTAAGGTAGATTTTGCTGAATTTGCCGCACAGGTTTTATAGTCCAAAGGAAATGGGTTAGTATTGTGAACAGTGTCCATGAAGGACGCTTTTCTTGGCTGTTGCTGTGTTCTCTGTCATTGGGGGTGGGGATGTCTACTTTTAAGTTTCCCAGTAGTTAACATTGCACCTGCTAACTGTGTCTAATCTAACATTTATGGGCAACAAGGAGTCATCTTAGGTGAGGAGTAGAGGGCTTCCTCTTTTTTCTCTTTATTGCCCATCTAAATTCTTTTTATTTATTTATGTATGTATGTATTTATTTATTTATTTATTTATTTACATTTATTTTTGAGAGACAGAGAGAGACAGAGGACAAGTGGGGGAGGAGCAGAGAGAGAGGAAGACACAGAATCCGAAGCAGGCTCCAGTCTCCGAGCTATCAGCACAGAGCCCAACGCGGGGCTCGAACTCACAAACCGTGAGATCATGACCTGAGCTGAAGTCAGAAGCTTACTGAGTGAGCCACCCAGGCACCCCTCCCCATCTAAATTCTTAAAAGTGTTGGGAGACTCCACTGTACTTCAAGGAATCCGAGGCAGGGATTGAGTTTGCCAAAATCAGCACCCCAAGAACTCTTTAAATTGAATGATGGCAGCAGAAGTCATGCACCCTCTTAATATGACTCTTGCTGAGTGATAGTCTAGTGGCTGTTCTTCTGATTTTTCTCGCTTTTTGCTGCAGTCTTTTCTTTCTATACCTTTTGGTTTTAGGGAGCAGACTAACCCATTTCTTCATACTTTTTTGCAGGGGACAGGCAAGTGGTATGAATTACAAGACCTCCAGGTGACTGACATCCTTCCCCAGATGATCACGCTGTCGGAGGCTTACATTCAGGTGGGTTGGGCACAAACTTGGTGAGTGTTGAACAGACGGGGTGTGAGGCCGGTGAGAGGAATGATGTGAGTCAAGGCAGGAAGTGGGATTGAGTTAAAGCCTTGGTTAGACTGGGTACCTGTTGGGATGCACTGAGGAGTGAGGTGGGGCCAAGATCAGATTGCCCTGAGAGCCCAGGAGTGATTGTCAGAAAAGAGAAGGGCAGGGAATCTTAGAAGATTTATGGATGAGCAAGGAGGTTATATGTGTGGCTAGGTTAGTTTTACAGATGTATGTGGTTTGGTTTCAAGGAGGAAGAGCTTAGAATCATCAGGACACCCAACTAGGAGTCGGCTCTCAAGCTTTCCCCAGCATCCTAAGTCAAGTTAGCACTCTTCGTGACCCCATGCGCTTTCTGCATGTCTTTGCTAGAACACCAACCTTATTTTAACTGTCTTCTCTATTGGATTGAGAACTCGTGGAGCAGAGTATCTCTACTTCTTATAACTGTCCTGGTACCTAACAAAGAAGGAAGACTGAGACTAAGAGAAAGCAATAGCCTTATAAAAAGGAAGGGAGATGCTTTTCATTCTAGAAATAAGTCTCTCTCTCTTTTTTTTTAAGTTTTTAATGTTTTTATTTATTTTTGAGACAGAGAGACAGAGCATGACCAGGGGAGGGGCAGAGAGAGAGAGGGAGACACAGAATCTGAAGCAGGCTCCAGGCTCTGAGCTGTCAGCACAGAGCCTGACGCGGGGCTTGAACTTATGGACTGTGAGATCGTGACCTGAGCTGAAGTCAGACGCTTAACCGACTGAGCCACCCAGGCGCCCCTAGAGATAACTCTTTCTTTAATGACTTTGTCTATGGTTATAGGCTTAATTATGAGTTCATTTTTAGAAAGTGAGTTTGGGATGGAAAGTGAGGAGAGAAGCAAAAGGGAATTTTCTGAAAGATTATTACGAGTTAGTTTCAGGGGGCATACAAATATGGAAGTGGAGGGACAGACAGGTTGTCCATTGCTTAGGGTAGGAGAGGCACTTGATAGATATGTGTGGATGAATGCCAGCTGCTACATGTCTGTTGTATTAATTTCTTACAGATTTGGAAGAGGCGAGATAATGATGAGACCAACCAGCAGGGGGCTTGAAGGAGGAGTTTAGGGCTTTGCTCCCTGGGGCTTTGGCTGAAGATGTAGTAGTATCAAAGTTATTGCTGAACGTGGGCTGACTGGCACATTCCCTGGGCCATCCCGTTTTGTGGGTTCTGGTTCACGTCAGAGGGGCCCACCCACCTGGGATGGCTCTGGGCTGCCACCTGGCTGCTCTTTCATCAGGTGATTATAGATCGATGCTCCTTTCTCCTTTCTGTCTAGCTCCCCCTAGCTTCAGCAGGCCAGAACTCTTTTTACAGATGTGTGTAATTTATTTCTGGGTATCTGGGAGTAGCTGAAGGACCAGATAATATCTTCTAAGCATCAGAGCCTCAGGATTCTAGGAATAAGAGCATGAAGCCAGCAACATCCTTCTTCCATCATAGGTATTTTTCCCGTGGTTCCTGATGTGTTTTTTGGAGTGGATTAAATGTTTTCCTGTTTTTAAACCAGCCTCTTGTTTTATATCCTTCCCTTAGGCTATTTATCTGCTTGTGGGTGCTTTGTCATTTGGGATGCAGTTTGTCTCTAGGTAACAAAATAGCTGACTAAAAGCAGTGAGTTATTTTGCCTAGCTAGATGTCTGGAGGTGGGTGGTTTCAGCCTACAGTGCAGGGGTGTGTGAGGGAGGAGGGAAGGAAGGAAGGTAGGAAGAGCATCTGACTGCAGTACAATTCTGAGAAAGCCTCAGCCAGGCCAATGGGGAGCCCAGAGCACAGAGTGCTGGTCAGAAGAATGATTCAGAGATGGCTTTCTTCAAGTTCAGTCATTGATTAGGAACAGTCTGGAGAAAGGTTCACCTTCATTTAGTTGTATAAACTGGACATTTATGCAGGAGTCCTCCTCCCCCTGCCCCTATTTCCCTTGTCTAATCTATTACCAAGTCCTGTCGATTTAATCTTGTGTCTCTTGAATCTCCCTACTTTCATCAACTCTTCCACTGTCTAATCTGAGCTAGTGCCAGCTTAGTCCAGGTCCAGTTAGAAGAGAGAAACCATACAGTAACTTGATCAGGGAAAGCTTAATTTCAAGAATTATTAACTGTAACCGGGGATTGAAGTAACAAGGGATTGGCTGGTAACAAGAGAACTCTGAAGAATGTAGGAATAGCAGGTATAAGGAACAGCTGCTACCTGGGGCTGACATGGTGTCTGAGGCTGAGATCCAGATCTTGCTGAAAGTCTGACGGCTGGAACCTGTCAGAGGTCTTTCTAGTGCGTTTATGGGGAGGCGTCTCACTCCTCTTCCAAACTACCTGAGGAGGAGAGGAGAGCTGGGTGAAGCTGGTGTGTACCGTAGGAGCCAGGCACCGGAGACTGCGAGCACCACGACAGCCTGCTGCTGGAGAAGGCTGCACGTGTTGCTTTCGAGTGAGCACGCTGGAACTGGGACACAGAGCCCTGTGTTCCTGTAGGCTGTCTCCAGCACCCTCTTTAGACAAAGCATCGATGGCAGCTGGCAAGGAAAAATCTAAAGGGCTCGAATTCACCTTCACAGAGCAGGCGAAAAGGGTTGAATTTGGAGTTGAGAGGCACTAAATTGGTAATAGGTACAGTCCACCCCTCGATGACTCAGCTTCCATTTACACTCTTTTATGCACATTTAAACTCCTATGCAACAGCAACAAAACAATTCTGTATTTCTGCCTAACAAAAAACTGCTCCCCTTCTTATAAGTGAATGTTTTCAACCTTTCCTAAAATGAGATGTCCTAAGAGTCCTGTATCAACCGATGGCTATATCGGTTACTCTTCCGATCCAGTCATAGTCCCACTGAATATTCTGTTACCTAAAGACTAAATTGTGAAGTTAATTTCCAACAAGTGGTTTATAAAATGAAAGTGGAGGGGCGCCTGGGTGGCTCAGTTGATTGAGCGTCTGACTTCAGCTCAGGTCACGATCTCGCGGTCTGTGGGTTCGAGGCCCGCGTCAGGCTCTGGGCTGATGGCTCGGAGCCTGGAGCCTGCTTCCGATTCTGTGTCTCCCTCTCTCTCTGCCCCTCTGCCATTCATGCTCTGTCTCTCTCTGTCTCAAAAATAAATAAACGTTAAAAAAAAAAAAGTGGAAAGGAGAGAAAAAATGGTTTCCATCTACACATTATCATGTGTATATAACAAGCAAGTAGAAAATAAAGTTACAGTCAGTATTTCTGTAACAGGGCAAAGGCTGCAATTGATATGCATACTTCTTCCATTCCTCCTTCTGAATCTAGTCTGCCCTCAGCCCGAGCCTGAGCTGGTTGGAGCTGTGTACGTGGGAGGGTGACCCAGATCTTTAGTCCCTAAGGACCTGACTAATCATCCTGCCCCCCCACCCCCTTTGGGTTGCTGTAGTTTTCTGTTAACCTTTACTACTGGACATAGGCCATCTTGCCTGCATTTTGTAAGAGCAACCCAATTTTATCTTGGGAATCAGGATCAGTCACTCTGACAAGGCGATGACACTATCCACCTGTCCCTCCCTTCCCCCCCTCCCCCCCCACCCGCCTAGTTGGGTTAGTAGCATAAGGAGCCCCAAATGTCCATGTGATAGTCTGCTCTTCTGAGTTGAACCATTATTGTTTTCTCTGGTGGAAGCATTTCTCTCTTGGGAATGAAGATCTCTAAACAAGTAAAGCTTAAAGTTGCTGGGACAGAAGCAAAAATCCTGCAAGGTTGTTAGGTGTAAAAGAGGAATCACACCAACATCCACCCATTTTTTAGATCTATGTATTTTGGCGATGGGGGAGAGAGCACCGTATAATGAATCAGAGCATGTACTGCATCCTGTAAGATGAGCACCGGCTGGTATTGTAGCCGAGTTTTCAGTAAGCCATTCTACCTTTCAGTGAGGCTAGCTCCTTCCAGATGATAGGTGTATGTGTTAAGGCCAGTTAAATCTATGGACATGAGCCCATTGCTGAGCATCCTTTGCTGTGAAGACAGTTCCTTCACCAGTTGCTGCATGAAATGCCAAGATGGTTGATAAGGCATTCTGAGAATCCATGGGATGGTGTTGCTCCTAGAAACAGGGGCAGGGAAGGCAAATCCATATCCAGAATGTGTTTCTATTCCTCTGAGGACAGATCTCTGCCTCCATAACAGAGGGTATAATCAGCCTGCACCAGGTAGCTGGCTGATGCCCACAAGGAATAGTGCCATACTCACTGTTAATTCTTGCTGTTGGCAAATTAGATATTCAGAAATGCTGCTCAGGTCGGGGAGGGGAAGTCTGTGTTGTTGAGCCCATGTATAAGCCTCTGTTGGCACACAAATGTGGTATATGTTGTCTCCAGAAGCAAAAAAAACCCCAAAAACCAAAAAACCCTACCAAACATTGGCCCTTTTTCTTTGGACCTGCCTGGGCAGGTGGTAGGGTTGTGGTGACAGGTGCTGTGAAGTACAGCAACCTGTCTTTCACAAAGGAGGGGATATTTTGTTATACTCTAGACCACACTGTAGACCCCAGAAACTTCTCTGAGGTGGCAGGCCCCTGAACTGTTCTAGGGTTAAATCTCACTGTCTTGTTTGCTTATGTCTTACTAAGATACCTAAAGTACCTGGGGCATCTGAGTGTCTCAGTTGCTTAAGTGTCTGACTCTTGGTTTCAGCTTAGGCTATGATCTCATGGCTCGTGGGTTTGAGCCCCATGTCAGGCTCTGCAGCTGGCAGAGTGGAGCCTGCTTGGGATTCTTTCTCTCTTTCCCTCCCTCTTGGTCCCTCCCCCACTGGCACTGTCTGTCTCTCTCAAAATAAATAAACTTAAAAAAAATACTTGTTATTTCCTGTTCTTCAAATGACATCATCATAATGTCAATAGTATAGTACACTAGTGTGATATTTTGTGGAAGTCAGGGTGATCAAGATGTCTGTGAATGGCATTATTGTAGAGCAAGAGAATAGACATTGTCCTGAGGCAACACTGTGAAGGTGTACTGTTGGGCTTGCCAGGTGAAAGCAACTATTTCTGGTGAGCTTTATAAACTGGTATGGAGAGAAAGGAGCCAAAGCAGCATGCCAAGGGCCAGGGGCAGTGCTGTGTCAGTAAAGATGCTGTATTTGGGACAATAGCTTCAATTGGAGTCCCCATCTGATCCATGTGACTCCTGCACAGGCCCTGTCATTCTAGTCTAAGCTCTTGCTAGTTGCTGTTTACAGTGGTCCTCTAACAGGTCTCATCCCATTCCCTTGTCCCCTCCCCCCCCAATTCATTCACACTTTGGCCAGACCAGTCCTTTAAAGCACACACCTAACCAAGTGTTTCTCCCCCATACCCCGATCTCCCACTGAAGACATTTTGTTGGCTCTTAGGATAAAGATGGAAGTCCTTAGCCTCTCAGCCTCACTTGGGAAGTTTCTTCTGGTCCTTGATCCCAGGCTCACTGTCATTCGTTCCATCGCTCAGATGTGCCACAAAATGCAGGCCTTTATGCCATCTGCTTCCTCTGCTAGGGGTGCTCTTTCCCTTTTAACTTGCTCTTTCTTCACCTCTCTGACCTCTCATACCTCCTCAGTACCGTTTATCTCTGATTGATAGCACGTATCACACCTGAGGTATTCGTTTTTTTTTCCCCCTGTGATTCTTTGATTAGTGTCTGTCTTCCCAGCTAGACTCTAAGTTCCAAAAGGGCAGATAGGAACTGTTTCTTTTGTGCCCAGCCCTAGGGAAATGCTTGGTACTTAAGAGTTAGTTGTTAATGTTCATCGAGCAAATTATATAGTGCTAAGTCTGTGTTCTCCATACCCTTCTTTCACACAAATATTTTTCTCTCTTTAAACCCACCCAAGATGGTGACAATAGACACCATTCCCTGAAAGGGTGGGGACCACTGTCAGAGCTGACCGTCATGTTCTGTGTGCAGAAGCTTCAGGTCCTTTGTGGATGACACGTGGCTTGCTTCCACCACTGCTGTCTAAACCAGAGTCATATGTTTTTATGACTGTGATCTCCACATTTGCTTCCACTTTTGGAGCCTTCAGGCTCTGGCTGGTCTGAACCATACATGAGAAAGAAGTGGAATTCATGTTTTCTTAGCCAGAAGTCACAAAAGAAGAGATAGACACGTGGAAAACACAACCTAAATATAAAAGACATGACAGGGTAAAGTTTGGGGGGGAGGGGTACAAAAAGTTGTTTAATTTATGAAAGCACGGGGACAGGACCCATGGGCAGAAAGAGCTGCCGTGACGGTAAATTTTGCAACGTGAAGTAAAGAAATGAATTTACCTGATATCTTTTTACTGGCAAGACAATAAAAAGAATAGTTCCATGGAAAATTGGGCAAAAGCCCCAAATAGACATTTCATAAAAGGTAAAATGTAAATGGCTAACGAACATGTAAAAAAGTTCACTTAGTAACTGAAGAAATGCAAAGTAGAACAACCAGGGAGGTCATTTTTATATTTTAGATTAGCAAAGATTTGAAAGATTGCTACTACTTAGCTTTGTTGAGAGTGGAGAAGGGGTACGCGTTTGCTATTGGGATAGAAATTGGTACAGCTGGTGCAGAGGGGTAGTTCGGTAATGCAGCCTATATTAAAAGTAAAGATGTGCATAGTTTTTGTCCCCAAAAGTTCATGTCTTGGGATTGACTTCAAGAAAATAGACTAGTAAATAAAGATGCAAGAGCCAGGATTTTTATTTTCCACCACACTGTTGACAGTAGTTGTTTAAAAAAGCGAAGAGTTTGTATCCAGAAAAAAATATATCATGTGACAGTTACCAGTGATGACAGATGACTATCTTGACCTGGAAAGATTATTTTTATTTTATTTTATTTTGCTTTATTTTATTTTATTTTATTTTATTTTTATTTTACTTATTTTTATTATCTTTTAAAGATTAAAAAAAAATTTATTTAATGGTTTTTAAATTTATTTTTGAGAGAGAAAGAGTGCAAATGAGGGAGGAGCAGAGAGAGAGGGAGACACAGAAACTGAAGCAGACTCCAGGCTCTGAGCTGTCAGCACAGAGCCCAGCGCAGGGCTTGAACTGACGAACTGTGAGATCATGACCTGAGCTGAAGGTGGACACTTAACTGACTAAGCCACCCAGGCACCCCTTAAGATTTTATTTTTAAGTAATCTCTATACCCAGTGGGGTTCAAACTCACAATCCTGAGATCAAGGATCACACTCTCCACTGACTGAGGCAGGTGCCCCCAAAAAGATTATCTTTAAATGAACAAAGCAGTTGTTCAGTTTACAAAGCAGCATGTGTAGGATGTTTCCATTGTTGTAAATCTGTTGTGTCTATTTTTGTGTATGTGCAGAGAAAAGTTTGGAATGGCCTATAGTAAAATGTTATAATGATTGTGTTGTGGATTTTAAATCTGTTATTAATCAGGGGGACATAAAAGTAACTGTCTTTATTTCTTTATAACTGAATTCATTTTGGCTCTTAAGCCCCCAAAATATAATATTTCCATTTGAAAGTGACTCAGTTCCTTGTTTAATAGTCAGCTCCTCTTGGGTTCCTAACCCCTGGATCCTCCTTCCCTTTTCTCTGGGAATGATTTACCAGCTGCCTGGTCATGAGGAGAGGTATTGGTGATGGTGCTCTCCCTGGTCCTCTAGGTCTCCCTCTCTGTGTGCCTGCTCTTCTCAAGGTCCACAAGATCTGTCAGTGCTTTGTCCCCAGTCACGGGCTCTTGTGGGCCCACCATTTTGTCCAGAGCTGATTTGGATGGCTTCTTGGGCTATGGGGGTGGAGTTGCTCTTCTGTGTCACTGCAGGGAGCACTCTCTGAGGCAGTCCTCAGGCCTGTCTGCCTAGGTCCCTCTGTAAGGCTGTGTTTTGTACTCTTTCTAATCTCCTGTTGGAGGCAGCCTTCTCTAAAGGACTTGTGTTCTCCTCATGCTGCACCCTGGAAAGTCCTCTCTGCTCTTAGGCCCCCACACCTCCTGGGGCTTCTCCTTTCCTACCCTGCTCTGGGGGTGCAGGATACTGGGTGTGTCTTAGGGACCCTCTGAGTCTCAGCTGTAGCCACTTCCTGCAGTTCTCTCCTTCCACCGGCTGCTCGATTCCTGACCTCCTGTTGAATGAAGCCTCCTCTTCCATTATCAGGAGCTCGTTCCCACACTGGCTTCAGTGGTAAATTATTTTGTTTATTTTTTAAACTGTTTATTTATTTATTTTGAGAGACAGAGAGAGAGGGGAAGGGGCAGAGAGAGAATCCCAAGCAGGCTCCGCACTGTCAGCACAAAGCCCAATGGGGGGCTCAAACCCTCGAGCTGTGAGATCATGACCTGAGCCGAAGTCAGACACTTAATCACCTGAGCCACCTAGATGCCCCTTTGGTGGTAAATTATCAATGCCTCACCTCCTTCATGCTTTGTCTCACCGTCTTCACAGCCAAGTTTTTAAAAAATTTGAAACTCTCTTCTCTTTAGAAGAGAGTCTTAGTCTTGTAATTGAAATAATGGCTTCCAAGACAATAGACTGCTGTAGTTTTACAAAAATCCTCTTAAAAGTTCAAATCCAAAGGCCAAGGATTTGTGTACAACATCCTTACCCCAAGAGCACATTGTATAGAAAGCTTTTCCCTGGAGCTTGAATGGCACAGATGTGGGGAAAATGGATTAAAAATGTGCTGTCTATAGCTCAGTGTCAAAGTATACATCCTGCTCTAGTCCTTTTCTGGGATTGGTAGGATTGTGGGTGATTTCCACTCCTTTCTGAGTTTTCGATACTAAACATGTATTTCTTTCATAACAGGACACATGACAAAAGTTCTTTTATAAATAAAGAGGCACTTCCAGGCACCTAGATATTTAATGGTAAAGGTTTATTCAGTTTTTTGTTTTGGTGTGTATTTTGAGTTTTTGGTACCCTAACCACCTCATCTCATCACAGTGAGTGGACTCTTTGGGAGAAGGGGTGGGGGCAGGCTGGAAGCCATTACAGGATGCACTGTGGGCATCTACACTGTGAAGGAGGAGAATGACTAGGTACCCTCGGGGGGGGGGGGGGCATCTTAAACAACTTTTTCCTTTTAGTATGAAGCAATAGATGTTATTAGAATTGTTACAGGTATTGTAGTACAGAGGAACCGATTTTTAGCACGTGCCCCAACTGAGCTTTGAGGGGAGAAATCCTAGCAGAAATGGAGTCATGCTGGAATTTCAATCAAAAGTTGGAAGCTCACTTTACAAAAAGATAAAAAGAAAACCCCTTTTTACATCTTAAAGTGACAGCTCTTAAGCTGCAGAACATTTCAAATAATGAAAGTTTCTCCAGTCAGCTTTACACCATGCTTGAGCCCTGCGACCTGATTTTTAAAAAAAAGTTTGACTTCATCTATCCATCTTTTATGGTACTTTATGTTCCCATTTTTTTTTTTATTCTTCTGAATTTGAACTTTGTGAAAGTATTAGCAAAATAATTGTAAAAGCCAGTATCTTGCACACGTGGAGATCAAGTGAGGCAGGCCCCAGTTTCTACCCCGTTGTCGTCTGGGAGCCAGGGAGGGACTGTGTGGCTGATGGGTTCCCCTGGACCCAGCTCCTGGGTGTTGTAGGAACTGGACTGGCTCCAGCGCAGTGTGAAGTCTGGCCGGAAGTTCCCAGGCCGGAGGCCCCCCCTTGCAGACCTCTTTCAGCAGATGCTGCCTTGGCTGTACCTCACACCCAGAGAGGATGGAAGTCGCACTGGCTTGGGCTGTGGCTAGAGACAGGACAGGTAAGACTGACACAGGACTGAGGTTACAAGCTGCAGGTTTGTGGTGCACCAGCTTAACGTCTTTCTGAGGAAAGGAGGTGGGGAAGGTGACTGTGGGAGTGAAGGGTGTTTCTCAGTGTGGGCAGGCGGCAGGGAGCCTGAGGAGGAGCCTTGTCACATGCAAGAACCCAAGAATCCTAGAGACCACCTTATTCGATCCTCCTTTGCCTCTGAGGAGAATGAGAGGCAGGGAGGGGGCAACATATCTTGGCTGGGGATTCATGGCCAGTTGATGGCAGAGTTGGGATCAGAGCTCAGGTCCTCTGTGTCAGTCCGTTGCTTTTCCTGTTTCAACAGGCTGGAAGACCCAGCTCTTCCTGGTCCCGGAAGCCCTGGTTGCTGGGGAGAGGACACTGCCCTGGTCCCCTGGGCAGCTCCCCGGCCCTCAGGGTTCCCCTCAGCTGTCATTAGGATGGAGGGAAACATTAATCTGGTCCCTGTGGGATAGGTCTGAGTTGGGGCAGACGCTCCCTCCCCTACAGGGGCTTGTGATTCAGGAGCAGGAAGAGTCGGAACCTGGGGCTTGAGCTCCAGGAGGGCACGGGGTTCATTGTTTTATTCCCATCTGTAGATCTTGTGCCTAGAATGTGGCCTGGCCAAAGGCACCCACGTTTTTTTAAAAAAATGAGTGAACAAATGGATAAATGGCTGTCATGTTAGGGGCTGGCTCTGAGCATATTGGCAAAGTGGGCCAGGTTTGTTCTCAGTGACACTTCAAGCCCATGGTTGCTATGTCTGTCGCTCTCAGGTTCATTTCCCTGTCCTGGGGCACCTGGTCACAGAGGCTGCATCTGACTCGCCCCTCACGCTCCAAGGTGCTACCTCTGACTTGGACAATGATAGGGAGAGAGAAGTGCGTCTCTGGAAGGCGGGATCCGATGATGGTGGGGCTCCTGGCGTCGGAGGAGACGACATTTTTGTGCAGCAAAGTCTGATTTCCCCTGAACCTCAGGAAAGGTTTGGCTTGGTACATCAAATACAGAGCATCAGTGGGTGCAGAGGGTGGCTGCAGCTCCCCTTGAGGGCCTGGGACAGGTCAGGGGAGGTGGGAGCTGGGCCTGGCACCAGCGGCAAGGATTCTGAGGAGAGGGTGTGAGAGAGGCCATTCTTGAAGTGGTGTTGTCAGCGACCCTCAGGAGCCTTGAGCTGTGGCCTGTGAGGAGGAGCATAGGGCAACCAGCAGCACTGGGCACCTCTTCCTGCTTGGGGAGCAGGGGGCTCCCTGTCCCGATGGGTGCAGGACCCACCCACCTCTTCCTCCCTCAGCTAGAAAGCCCGGACTCACCTGGCATGGCTTTGAGTTCTCATCAGAAGTGAGGAATGTGGATGCACTGGAGAGGACTGGACATGGTCCCACACGCCCCCAGGACCTGCCACAGGGACAGCATGAGGGCCTGAGGCCTGTTCCCCATTCCCAGTTCCGAGGGGGACAGGAAGCTCCAGCTGGAAGGGGCAGCTTGCCACCTGCCACCTGGTGGGTGCTGTTGGTGTGAGACCTCTTGAGCCATTCCTGAGCTATGGGCCTTCTGGGTTTAGGGCCTACAGAGGTAGGGTGCTTGCCCCAGAACACTCACTTCGCACCCCCTGCCGAGCACACACTGCTCAGTGAACAACCCCCGTCCCCAAATGTGTATCAGACCACACTCCTTAAAGCTGCCCTTCCCATATGTCTCCTTTTCTGTTTTGTGGCTTTTTCTTGACCCATCCGAGACTATCTTTTCTGTGTTAAAACAGCATGGGGGGACCTCCCAGTCCTGGGCCTGCCCCCCTGGGGTTGCCCTGGGCCCGCCCTCCTGGGGTTGCCCTGGGCCCAGAGGAGCAGGGCCTCTGAAGATCATGGACGAGAGAGGGTGGGGGCTCTGGGATCTGAGGAAAGTGCCAGCACCAGCTGGGAGGGTGAGCATACCTGGCAGGTGGTGTGGGCATCCCCACCCCTGGACACTAGGGTCTGCAGCTGGGGCATGTGCTGCTCCACAAATTGTTCACACTGAGGAAGGGGACAGAAACAGGCGTGGGGTAGAACCGGGCCCATTGCAAGACTCTCCCACCTAACCGTCCTGGCCTCTCCCCTTATCTGGATCTCCCCAGGGCTCCCTCCTGACCCAGTGGAGATCCAGCCATCGGCCTCCACTGAGCAGCTCTGGCTGTGAACGAGCCGGCATGGGCTGAAATGGAGGGTTTCTGTTGGGAAAGCCAGAGACACTGGAGATGAGGGCTTTGAAACTCAGGCACAGGGGCTGACCTGTGCCACCAACTCCCCATCCCCCCCCCCCCCAATTTAAAGCTCTTCTGGTCTTGGCAGCCTGATGTTGGTGGGCGGTGGGGAGCCCTAAACATCACTGAGCAGGGCGGTACCATACAGAAACCTGCCTCCTGAGAAGGTAGTCATTAGGCTTCCCTCAGGGTTTTACTTTGTGAAGGGAATTTACTGTATGGACTCTGAGTCCTGGACTCTGGGACCTTCAAGCCCAGCCCTCTCCATAGGTGGGTTTGTCCCCAGTGAGTTACACTGAGAGGAGGGATGGGGCGAAGACAGGACGGGGGCCCTGGAGAGAAGGCCAGGCCCCCTTCTGCTCCAGTGGGCCCTGGTGTTATTCAGCTCCTCATAGATAACTGGGCCTCATTCTTTGCCCAGGAGGGAGGCCTGCAGGTCCTCTGGAGCCCGAGCCCTTCGTCCAGAGGCAACTTGTGACCTTAGCAGGTTTTGCCCTGAGTTATTGTTCCGTGTTTTTTTGGTCCCTGGCCTGTCCGGCTGAGCTCCCCAAGGGCAGTGGTCAGACCACTCTGTGTGTCTCTGACTGGGAAGACTTTCCTGGGCTCAACCGCTACTGTGGGCAGGCCCAGGGTCCCAAGTCCCCCACGTGCCTGTCCCGCACCTTTTGCCTGTCCGGCCAGGAGCTGAGGCAGGCCTGGCGTATTGCCTGCAGCATGGCCGGCCCACTGCTGTTCCCTGCCTGGCTGGTTACAAACATGCAGAGGTGGCACGTGGACTCTTCAGGTAGCCATTCTCCGGGCAGGGACTCCAGAGCTGTGAGGACTAGAGAGGACACAGTGAAGACTGCTCCGCAGAGGTACTCAGTTCCTGTCCTGCTTGGTGCAGTGTGGGGGGACTGGGGAGGGGGAGGGTAGTGCAAGGCCAGGGGCAGGGGAAGAGAAGAGTGGGCAGTGGGAGGGGGCTGAGGCAGCAGGCTCACCTGGGCCAGCACCGTCCTCGTTGGAGCAGCGGAGGACGAGGCCACAGACCAGCTGGGGCAGCACGCGGCCCAGCAGTGCGTCCAGCAGGAGGACGGTGTAGCGCTCGGCCAGGCACTGGCAGATGCCCCCCACCACCAGGGGTACAATGTGACACACCTGGCCCACGGTCATGGCCAGCACACCCTGGGGTGGGGGCAGAGAGAGGGCGGGGTGGGACCTTCCTTGGCAGGATCTACTCCATGCCCAGCGCTAGTGGTTCTACCCTGTTCTCAGACAGGTGAGCATCACCAAGGCCATATGGTGGCCCGGGGCATAGGTGCAATCAGACCTGTATCTTCTCCCTGCAGACCCAGGGCTTGCTATGTTTCCCTGAAGGTGGATTAGCTCTCATTTGTGGCTTCTGGAGCCAGCATGTCCCTGGTTTCAGGAGCCCCTGGGGGAAGCAAGGAGTTTCCCCAGCCCATGCTGATCCCAAACTCAGCCTCCTAGCTGAAGGGCAAGGAGAGAGGCAGAGGTGATGAGCACTCTGGCTCATTCGCTCATCCTTTATTCATTCAATCAATACGCGTAAAGAAGCTGGATGCCACAGACTGGCCTTGGGTCTACCCCTGCTCACGGTCCCACTGCCCCCATTGCTGGGAAGGTGGAGTTGGGAGCGGGACACAGTGAACTGCACATCTCTGGGGTGTCCTACCTTCCGAAGGGATACATTTCACCAAATACTCGCATCTGCTTGTGTCAGAATCCACACTTGGCTCAACCTCCCCACTTTAGTGACAGAGGAGTGGTCCTGCTCTATCAAAGGCCAGCCTGTCGCGCACTGGACACCTGCCCCTACCTTCTCAAGTACTTCACCCCTATGTTACGCTCTCCCCCCACCTCACTGCTTCTCCCACCTGCTGGCCAGTCTCATCGGCACACAAACATGACTCACTTGTCTCTGCCTCCCTTCCCGGAGAAGCTTCTTGAAGGAATTGTGGATATTTGCCATTCTACTTCTTGTCCTCCCTTCTCCCTGGGGCCCACTCCATTCGGGCCTCTGTCCCCATCACACTGGTCGTGCCTGCCTCCACCTCACAGCAGCTCTCAGCCCCTCCTTCTTGAAATGCTTCCTTCTCTCTCTGGTTCTATGACATCACGCCATACTGTGCCCTCCCCTCCCCTGCTGCTCCTTCCTGGCTGTTGCTTATGCTTTGGTGCTGGCATTTCCCCTTGCTGAACCAGGCCTTCTCCTCCACCCTGTCCACACCATGTCCCTGGATGTCCCTACTCTTTCCCTCAGATTTAAATCTTGTCCACAGCCAGCAACTCTCAGATGGATGTCTCTGGACCTAAGCTTTTCCCTGAGGCTTGGGGGTATTCAGCTACCTGCTTAACATCTCCTTTTGTAGGGCACAGAGGCGTCTTGGACTTCATGGCTAAGGAGCGCTTTAGTTTTCTGGTCAAGCCTGTATATTCTCAAGTTTATGCATCTCAACTGGTGGCATCACCAAAGAGCCCGTTCCTCAAGGCAGTTGTCCATCCTAGATCCTCACTCCCAGGCCCCTCCCGTCACCCAGTCCCAGTGAGCCCGCCTTCTCTCACCGTGGCGACTGCAATCATCTCCTTAATGTTCTCCTTTCATTCTTGCCTCCCACCTGCCCAATCCACTCTTCAAACTGTAGGAGAGCCATCTTTCTAAAGCGCGAATCAGATCACGGTATCCCCCTGCTTGAAATCCTTCCAGAGCTGCAGATTGCATTCACAACAAAAGCCAGTGTTTCCTAACTTGGCTTAGATATTTCCGCATGGCCCAGCAGTGCCTGCCCCTCTGTCCCCTTCTCCGACTGCTCTGCTGGGGCCCACCTGCCATGGCCACACTGGCTCTCTGTTCCTCAGGCTTGCCATGCCTGTTCTTGACCGTGACCCTTCGTCTGCCAGGGCCTTGTCCTCTTAATCCCCACCTCCCCAGAAACTCTCCCTGACCAACCAGCTCAGCCCCTCTCGTCATCGGTTTTGATTCTCTGCTCTGAACCTAACTGCAAAAACCCTTTCCCCCCACAGTGCCAACTTGGGAAAGTGGGGACCTTGTCCGCTGCTGTGAGCCCTCAGTGCCAGGAGGACTGCAAGCTGCCATCTGGGAAGAGCTCAGGGGGCAGGGCCTCGCTACCTTGTACCCTATTCCAAGGCAGGGCAGCCCTGGGCCGAGGAGACCCTGGGTGATGGTCACTACAGGTCTGGGAGACTCCCAAGTTTGGCGCGGGTAGGGATGGGGAATGCACCTGCAGAAATTCTCCTTTTGACAAATTAAAGCACCTTTCCTACGGAGACAACTGGGATTCTTTGCTATCAGATGATGAGCTGCTGGAGGACAGGACCTGGGTCATTTTCATTTTTGTTCAAAGTAGGGACAATGCCTGGCATAGACGGGGGGCTTTACAATTGTTGAGTGAACCCTAGGCCCCGGCAGCCCCCGGGTCCTGAGCCTGAGCTCCGGGGTCCCTTGTGAGGGGGCAATGCTCCGATGTCTCCCCCCTGCCTACTTCTCTTGATGGGTGTGAGGAGGAGTGGGGGAGGGTGGAGCTGTGGAAGGGCCTGCAGAGCAGAGCAGCTCCGAGTATTCCTGGATGCCTCACCTTGGGAATCATGGCTTGGATTCGCTTGATCAGCATCCTGCAGAGCCAGCAGAAGGGGAGGGGGATGGGGAACCGCTGCTCCATGAGGTCCTTGGGGAGAGAATCGCCTCCAGGTGAGGCCTGCTGGGCTGGACACTGGGAGAAGGCATTCTCCGGGCTCCGCCTCCCCCCCGCCCTCCTCCTTTCCCCTTCCTGCTTTAGGCCCTGCTTAGAGCGTCTTTTCCCTTTCTGGCTCTGCCCTTCCCAGAGCAAACACTTATGGGCCTTGGCTGTGGCCCCAGCTCTCTGGATTCCCATCTGTCTGGTATGAGGGGCCAGCAGTGCAGGGGGCCTCCCTCACCTGTGTATGAGGCCCAGGCCTCACCTGGAGGGCTCTGGGCAGCACGGGGAGGGTCAGCTTGTCCAGCAGGGGGTCTGACAGCTCCGGCTCTTGCCCTGGCTCTGGACGCTCAGGTCTGCACAGGCCCAGGTACTTGCAGATGACCTTTGGGTTCTAGGGCACAATGCAGGGTGAGGGAGGGAGCCCACTTCCGCCCAGCCTGGCTCAAGGACTTGTACTAAGACCACTGGCTTTGAGCCTGGAGTGGAGGCCAGCAGGCTGGTTGGGAGCTGTGGCTTAGGGTTCTGTGGCAAGGGTGGGGGAGCTCAAAGGCAGAGGTGGGACTGTGTGGAGTGTTTGGGCAGGTGTCCGGGAACGTGTGTGAATGAGCACGAGGGTATATGTTTGTGAGAATGGATGAGTGCAAGCATGGGTGTGAGAGTGTGTTTGTATGTATGAGTGATGGTGTGGGTTCTACGTGAGACTGAGTGTGTAGTATGAGTGTGTGTGAAGGGTGTGAGGGTGTGTGGTGGGTCTTTATAAGCCCACCGTGCAGGCCCACTCTGTATGGTATAGCGGAGCAGGTAGGGCTGTGATCTGGGGCACCTGGCTGAGGACCACTGCATTTCCTGGAAAGGCCATGGGTGGAACGTGGGGGCGGGGGGGCTGGGGTGTTGTATGTGTGGGTAACTCGGCATGAGTGGGCATGGGGGCTGTGCAAGGAGGCAGGTTGGAGGTGAGGTTGCTGGGCTCTCACAATCTGGTTCTGGAAATAGTCGATGACCACTGGGAAGTAGGTGTCGAGCATGTGATGGCACTGGGGCACGAGCAGCTTCAAGGGGAGAACGTCACACTCACGCTCCAAGAATTTCCGTATCGAGTCCTGGGAGGCAGTGGGAGGCCGACAAGGTTGGAGAAGGGACAGTCAGGCTGGCCTCTCTGAGATCTGTCCCCACCCGAGTCCTTGGATGCAGGACCACCACCAGGCGGACTGGCCACCCTCTCCCAGGGCTCTAGAGTTCAGAGAGTGCCAAGGAATTAAGTAGTTGGATATAGGGAGGGCTCTTCCCCCTTAGGAAAGACGATTTCTGGCTGTGCTGCTGAGCTCACTCCCGGGGCCCTCTCCTGGCCAGGAGGATCCTGGAGTCCCCAGGCAGACCTGAGCCTCACTTTTGGCCTGGAAATGGCTCCTATAGGGGGCTAACCTCTGTGCCCTGCTCTGTCCCCCAGCTGTTGGCCCATAAGCTTCATCCAGGATTTGGGCCTCATCACCTGTAAAATGGCCTCCTTGGTCATCTTGGTGAGGATGCGGACGATGTCCTCGCATTCCTGGCACAGGTCATCCTGGGGAGGGGGCCCCAGGTGGGGCACTTGAGTGGGGGGCATGCCCCCAGCTCAGGTGTGTTAGGCTAACAGAGCAGGTAGAGGCTGACAGGACACTCTAAGGCACAGGCAACTGCCTCCCATCTTATCCCATCCCATCCCATCCCATTCATCCCATCCTATCCATCCCATCTTATCCCATCCCATCCCATCCTATCCATCCCATCCCATCCATCCTATTCCTCCCCTAGTGGGGCTTGAATCCCCACAAGTCCATCCAGAGGTTACCCAACACCCTTTATACCAGACTTCCAGTCTCGGTGCATCCATGGGTGGTACTCACAGCTCTTACGTAACCCCAGACTTCCTGTAGGCAGTGGCCCAGCGCTCTACACTGCAAGGCTTGCTCCAGGCTTTGGCACCAGAACTCAGGGCCCCGGGCACAAGTCAGAGATGAGGCGGTCCGGTCAGCTGCAGTTTGGGGCCAGAGAAACCTTGGAATTTAGGCCACATCTGTCACTCTGACTTCACCCAATCTCCAAATCCAATTTACTGGAAGCAGTTGGCCATTAAACACGGTGAAGTCAGATAGCTCTGCTTTCCTGCTCTAGCGCCCACCAGCTGTGGAACCTTGGACAAGTCCTGGAGCCTCTCTGAGCTCATCTTGAAATGGGGCTATTGTACAAAGTAGGGATATGCCTGGTTCAGAGCCAGAGCTCAGTAAGCATGGAGATGCCCAGGATGTCTCACCTGGCCCCAGGTGAGAGGGAGGTGAGGAGAGGCTGGGGAGACTCACCAGCGCCTGGGCCACAGAGTGTGGAGAGCAGCAGCAGCCACGGCAGCAGGTGTGACTTGGCCATGTCACCTCCACAGCCTGGATACCCTGCTTGGGCGGGGGCCCTTATAATAGGCGGGGGGGGGGGGGGGCGGGGGTGTGGCGGGGGGGGGGTGTGGGGGCAGGGCTCTGTGGGAGCAGCAGGGACCTCAGTGTTTGCCTTTGCCCTGGAGAGCCCTCCAGGTGCTTTGATCCCTGCCTCTTCTGAGCAGTGACACTCCTGCCAGCCACCATCTCTCCACTACCGACTCCTGCTTGATGCCCAGTTCCCGCTCTTCTGTCCTCCTGCCCTGAGTCCCATGAGCCTGGACTACTGGCGGCTTCTGAGTGTCCACATCTGGTCCCATCTCTCTGGGCTATGGAGGAGACTGAGGCAGGGCCAGGGCAACCAGAATGAGCCCCCTCCCATTTCTTCCCCCGTCCCTCGAGCCTCCTCCACTCTTGAGCAAGCTTTGAAGGGCTTCCTGCCTGGCTCTTGACCCTGGGCAAGCACTGAAGGAGCAAACCCAGGACCATCCTAGGCCACCTACCTCTACCCTCTCCTTACTCTTTTCCCAGAAAATTCCTCTGGTTCTAGGGACTCATGATTGTCATTACTCAAGAGAGCATTTACATGAAACGAACAAACAAAACCCCCCAAGGTCCCAAGAGTCTGAGACAAGGCTGTGGGGATGAGATTTCCAGAGTGTCTCTGAGCAGCCCTGTCCAGTGATGCTGCCTATGTCCCCTAGGGACCCCTCCAGGGTGGGGGCTGGGCACAGCTGGTGGTTCAGGAGAAAGAAAGTGTCCTCTGCAGCGGCACAGGCTCCAGGGTCAGGTCCCATTGTGTGTGTGTGTGGGGGGGGGGGGGGACGTGCACCCTGGGGACAAGCTCACCACCTGCCAAGGGGCAGACACTACTGTGAGTGCAGGGGTAGAGAGCATTAGCTTCTTAGCTCCTTGTCACCATCTTGGCGATCAGTTTATCTGATGACTGAGGCACCCTCTGCAGTGGAGGCTCCTGGCATCTGTGTTCCAAGAAGCGCCCTGATACTCATGGTGCCAGTGGGGCGGGAGTTAGTGCCACTGTGCACAGGATGGTCATGTGACACGCTGGGGGTCCCCCAGCCATTTGTGTGGTTTCTGTGGGCCTCAAGCCCCTGCCAGTATGAGAAACACAGTTGCCATCAGGGAGCGTGTGTCAATGGGTGATGAAAGATTGGGAACAGGGTGACGTGGGTACACTCCAGGAAGGTGGGACTGGAATGTGCTAGTAGTTTACTAGGTGTGGAACAAAGGAGCCAAGCCAGATGCAATCAGGACTGAGTGAGCAGCAAAGCGGGCTTTGCGGATGGCTGCCTCCAGGGGACACTACTCAGGGGAGTCTCACAGCTCTAACAAGGAGCCCTCAAGGCCAGTAGCATCCATGGTGGTTTCTCACTTAAGTCCCTGGGCAGCGCAGGTTGTCTTGGGTGGGGAGGCTCTGCTTCCCAAGGTCATTCGGGAGCCCAGGCTCCTCCCTCTGTCTGTCTTCCTGTCTGCAGGGCTGGAAGTCTTCCCCGGGATCCTCTACCTCTGGCCGGCAGGGCAAGGAGAGGAAGACTGGAAGATATGAGGACAGTGTGGGGGCTGGGCCTGGGAGGGGTGCCCATCATTTCTGCTGTCAGCTCATTGTCCAGAACTCAGTCAGAGGTTCCTTTTAACCACACGGCAGGCTGGCAGGTGCACTGTTCTTCTTTGCCCAAGGGAAAGGGGAATGGCGTTGGACACACAGCATGGTCTCACATCCACCCAAGTGAATACAAAACTGTATGTTTTGTAGATAGCAGGTCTGTGGCTTCCATCGAATCCTCCAAGAGGGGTTGGATTCTCCCCACTGCTGAGAATTGTCATCCAAAAGCATAAATTAGAGAAAACCCAGAAAGCCAACCATTGCAGAGACCCTGGCCCAGGTGGCGAGGTGGCGGGGGGAAGCAGGCAGCAGTGCGGGTGCCCTGCCTCATGGTCCCCAGGATGGTACCCGGGTCCCTTTGCTCCGACACCACTGTCACCACCATATCTGATTAAAGTTTGGCTTTTCATGGGGTGTGGATGCAGCCTGCACAGATCTGTCCACTGCCTCCTGGCCCAAATTCTGGAAAAAAAAAAAAAAAAACGAAACGAAACAAAAAAACAAAAAACTCCAAACACTGTTAGCCATCCAGGATCTGGGACCCTCATGAACTTGAGTTTGTTGATAAGAGATGGCTCCCCTCTTGGTGTGTAGACAATTGACATTTCTGAAGGCCAGTTCCTGGTGATCCCTCTGTTTTCACTCCTGCCTCCTGCCTCTCACTCTGTCTATACTGGTCTGGGTCCCCATTGTGCCCACCAGTCTGTTCTTGCCTGCCCCCAGCAAGAAAGTGGCTTCGGCACCCTCCTGGAAGCAGAAGGCCCGTGGATCATCTCACTCCATCCCTGGCCAGAGCCAGCTAGACACCTGCCCCAAAGAGAATCAATGCACAGGCTCCGGTGGAGTCCACTGGAGTTTGAATTGGGAGATCAGAGCTGTGTCAGCTGCTGGTGGGACAGCAAAGGTGTAAAGACTCAAATTAATGGTGCATTGCAGAGAGGGGACTCAACTACTCAAGGCGCAGTGGCCTGCAGCAAATGAAGCCTCCCTTCACACCCTCTAGGGTGGCTGTTCTTAAAAAGCCAGAAAGGACAAATGTTGGTGAGGATGTGCAGAACTGGGACGCCAGTGTGTTACTGGCAGGAATGTGAAGAGGTACAGTTGCTGGAAAAGCAGACTGTGCAAAACAGTTCTTCACAAAGTTGTCCCTGCACTTACCTGCCACCGAATGATGTACCTAAAAGTGGTAAAAATGGTAAATTTCATCTATGTATATTTTACAACAATTCTGAAAAATTGATGATAGGAGGAAGAGAGAGAGAGATAGAGAGGGAGAAAGCCAGCTGGGGTGGAGCAAAGTTTGTTTTTCTTTTTTCTTTCCTTTTCTTTTGTAAATGATTTCTTTTTTTTTTTTTTAAAGTTTACTTACTTATTTTGAAAGAGAGAGAGAGTATGCGTGCACATGAGCAGGGGATGGTCAGAGAGAGAGGGAGAGCGAGAATCCCAAGCAGGCCCTGAGGCAGGGGTTGATCCCATGAACTGTGAGATCATGACCTGAGCCAAAATGAAGAGTTGGATGCTCAACTGACTGAGCCACCCAGGCTCCCCAGTAAATGAATTCATTTTTAGTGCAGTGTAGTTGCCAGGCTTGATTCTCTGTCTGTGGAAAACGTGAGGAGTCTGGGCTAGAGAGAACTGGGGGCTGACACGGGCAGCAGATATGTGCTGTTACAGGTTCTATGACCAAATCTCTGGGGTGTCCGTGTGGAGGTGCAGGCGAGAGCCCACTTCCTTGTCACTCTTCTGTGGCTCTGGGCTGCGTCTATGTGACATCACTGCTCACCACAGGCTCTGGGCTGCTCACTAGGGGCTTAAGACTGTTGTCCCTCACCATCCCCATCCCCATCTGGACTTGATTTATTCCCATGCAGTTTATGGTTTAGGGGTAAAACCCAGGGAATGCCTGGAAATGCCACCTTGGGAAGCCTCATGGGAGCCTCTCCTATAGCATTGCTTCTTTCTTCTAAGTTCTTTCCAATGAAGGAATTTCCCTGGGGAGGGAGGGAGGGCAGGGAAGCTTGGAGTTTATAACAGAATTCTCACTGATTGATTCATTTGACCAAATACTGGTCTGGGAGTTGGAAGCACAGTGGTCACTGTCCTTGTGGACTTCAAGTGCCTTGGGGGCCACAGAGCAGTGATTAGAGTAGGGGTAGCCACTAGGCCCAGGAAGAGAGGGGAGGCTCTCTTGGCGGGGCGGGGTGGGGGTGGGGGGTTGGTGGTGGTGGTGGCGGGACCACTGGGCAGAGACTTCAGGAAGCCTAGGAGTTGGGCTGGTCAGATGGGTGTTGGGATCGGAGAAGCACTCCGGGCAGAAGGAGCATCTCCTGCAAAGGCCTGGGAAGGAGCACGCTGGGCTGGTATGGGGCTTGTTTTGTTCTCATTCGATGGAGGAGGCAACTGAGGCTCCTTGCAAATAGTGACTGCAGAATATGGGGCTCAGTGTGTGGTGATGGCTGGCCTTTTAGCCTTTGCCCCATGTGGGGATACATTTCTTTTGTTTTAATTCATTCAGTTTGGTAATTTGCAAGGGAGCTCTCAGAAAGCACACAGTTGCCCACCATACTCAGCCCATCCATCTCCCTCTCCTATACCAACAGCCTTTGCCTACGCTTGCAAATCCGAATTAACATCTGCCATGTACAGGGCCTCATGGTTACTGGTCAGCGTTGCTGTGCGTGTTTTTGTTTTCTGTGACCAAAGGGTCTGATACAGGTAGAGGCTGTGGTGTCTAAATGGGGTGTCTCTCTATAGAATTGGCACCCCCCAAATGTGGGGCAACGAGTGAGTGCAAGCTGGTGGCAAGGGAGGTGAAAGAATTCACCAGAGGCAGAACAAAGGAGACAGAAGTTTATTGAATGTACTGCATGCGAGTGGCGTGCAGGACAGCAGAGGAGAGGCTGCCTGCAAGGAGGTAGTGGAAGGAGGCTTTTTTTAAAAAGGGAAGGTGAGGAGGGATGGCAATATTTGGAATTTTCTGTTATTTGGTAACTGCGCCTGGTTGTAAGTAGCCCATTGTTCAGTGGGGCCTATGGATATTTTGAGGTGGGTTGCCCCGTGGGCCTCTCTGTATTCAGCCAGGTGGTCACTGTGGGCCCTTTATACATTCATTCCATCTTTCAAGCCTGTTTGCCTAAAAACGGTCTCTTATAGAGGCTTTTGGGAAGAACACAGTTTCTGGGTATTAGGAGAGCTGAGTCTCTGCCCTAGTCTCTGCTCCATGATTAGGTTAAGCCCATCCCCTTTACCAGTAATTACTTTGGGGTAAACATGTGTTCACATTCTGGTCCAGCAGAAGTCCTCCGGGGGCTGCAAACGTGGGTGTATTTCTGAGCAATGTGTCCTTCCTGGTTAAGAGACAGTTGGGAACAAAATGCTTCTTTCTCCCTGTGGACATGCCCATGCAAAGATATGATGTTGGAGTGATAGCCACCATACTGTCCCAAGGAAGGAGAGACAGGAGAAGCCCAGAGAAACAGTTCGGAGTCCTGACCTGACAGAATTAAGTAATTCTGAATGCTTTTTGACTGCTCATACAATTTCTAGTGAGATATTTCTTGGGTGCAGCCCAAATAATCTAAACCAAAGACAGAATGAAAGGAAGAAGGAAGAAGGGAGAAAGCAAGAGAAGAAGGAAGTCAGTCAAATCTTTCCATCTTTTCTATGCAGATTAAATCCCGTATCCTCCAAGGGGGTCTGTGAGTTCCCCCCACTGGAGTCCATCTCCCCTCCTCTTGTCCCCATTGAGCATCTGTCCTTTGTGACAGCTCTTCACTGTCAGGTTGCTTTCCTAGAAAGAGTGGGTCAGGCACTGTAACAGAGCAGTGGACGAGGCAAGATTCAGGTAGCAGGTATATACTGACAAAAGCCAATATCCAAGTGAGGCCATAGGGGAAGCCAGAGTCATGTCAGTGATTCTGGGATGGAGCTGGTAGGTGAGGGTGGTGAGGGGGGGAGAGGTGGACTCAGAAGGGGTATAAGAAGCCCACTTTGAAGGCCTCTGGAGCCAAGGTCTCACCAATCCTAGAAGCCAGAGATGCAAGTTGCCAGTGACTTTGGAGCTTCTCAAAGGATAGGGCCCATGTAGGGGTGATGCTGGGATGGGAGATTATGAGAAGTTTGTGAAGTTATGAATAGAAGATGGACATGAGGCAGAAAAGGAGATAAAAGAATTAAAATCTGAGAAAAGAGGCCTGGGTGAAGCTGGGCCCCTCTTGTGGCCTGGGAACTTGAGAAATTGGTCAGGGGCAGTTCCGATGAGGTTTGCTAACTCTATGAGAAACCCTCGATCTCTCCTCTGTGTCACACTCTGAGTTATCACTCAGGTGGTGGGGACCATGTGGCCTGGAGTGTGAGCTCAGTTTTGATCAGGAACACCAGAGAGGTTCAAGAATCAGCCCTCCCCATCTGCAATGCCTAGTTGATCAGAGTGGTGCATTCAGGAGCTTCTATCCAAAACACAAAGCAGGTATGCTGGTCATTTCTAACCAACAGTCAGGCTTCCAGGGTCGGGAGGCTGCCCAAGCATTGGAAAGGGCTTTTAGAGTCAGTTGATACATAAAGTATGTCTGGAACATGTAGTTCCAGAGAGATGCATCCAAAATATTAGAGGAACCTATACCATGTGGAGCTGCTTCCAATCATCCATCCATCCATGCATCCAACCCATGTATCATTCAGATTTCCTTCAGTCACTTCCTTCCAGATCAACTCCATCCATCCATCCATCCATCCATCCATCATCCATCCATCCATCCATCCATCCATCCATCCATCCAAAAAGACACAAGGAAGTGATGGACATGTCCACCTTCTTGACTGTCTCAACGGATTGATAGGTGCAGAGATGTAACAAAACTGACAAAGTTGTATACAATAAATGTATGCAGGTGAGTGTAATTTAACTATATCTCAAAGTTGGAGAAAGAAAGGTAATTAGTATGTACCGGAAGGTCAAAATTGATAATAACTCAAAATATCTATCAACAGGACAGTAGATAAATTATGGAATATTTGCACAGTGGAATAGTGCCTGGCAATAGAAATGAACAAACTCCTCACACACACAATACCATGCATGAATCTCTTACACATTAATGCTGATCAGACGTCAGACACAAGAGAATGCATTATGTCTCATTCTATTTACGTACATTGCAATACTAGAGAAAACAGGACTATAGTGTTTAAGAGCATGTGCTCAGATGATTACTACAGAGTCAAGCAAGGTCATGAGTACCATTAAGGTCAGGGTAGCATTGCCATAAGGGAAGAGATGGAAGGGACTTCTGGGGTGCTGGCAGGGTTCTTGGCCAGAGTGGTGGTTACAGAGATGTTTCCTTCAAAGGAAACAATTGAGCTGCCCATTTTGTTTTGTGCACATTCCTGAATATGTTTTCCGTTCCATAATTAAGAATGGAACAATGTATGTGTACTATGCTTGTATGGAAAGATAAAAGAAAGTTTTAACAGTAGTTTCCCCTGAGGAAGAGGCTATGGAATAGTGGGGTATGGTGGCGGGGAATGATTATATTTGATTTCCTTGTGCTTTTTGTAACTAAAAAATTTAAAGATTTTCCTCATGCTATTCATAAATAGAAGTGAAAAATTTTAAATCAGAAACTCGTTGATGATAGAACAGAGAAGGGAGAAAGAGCTCTCCAGTGGCAGGTGGTAGCATGGGGATCCAAGCAGAGTAGAAGAAAGAGCCAGAAGGATGGCTGTGGGCATTTGTGAGTATGTGTGTGTTCAGTGGTACACAGAAAGATGGTACTTGCAGAGATGCAAAGCAGAGAAGGACTTGATCCGCTATTGCTGGCATTGAAGACAGAGGGGGTCATGAGCCAGGGAATGCCAGCAGCCTCTAGGAGCTGAGAACGACCCTCAGCTGACAGATGGTAAGCAAATGGGAACTTCAGTCCTACAAGCCCAGGAAACTGAATTCTGCCAACAACCTGAATGACCTTGGAAGTAGATTCTTCCCAGATAAGAGCCTGAGCAGCCAACACCTTGATTTGACCTTGAGAGACCCAGAGCAGAGGAACAGGTTGAGTCCACCCAGATTTCAGAAGAAGGAACGGTCAGGCCCTAAACGGGTGTTGTGTTAAGCTAGTATGTTTATGGTAATTGCTACAGCGACAAGAGAAAATTGATATAGCCATGGGCTGACAAGGGCAATTGAAGTGATTTCTCACCATGTTGCATGAGGGGGCCCTTGGAGACAACACTGTATGGGTCAGGGGCTTCTGGAAACAAAATGGAGAGAAACTCCTAAAGGACACTGAGAGGCTGCATTAAAAAAATTTTTTTTTTAATGTCTTTATTTATTTTTGAGAGAGAGAGAGAGACAGACAGAGTGTGAGCAGGGGAGGAGCAGAGAGAGGGAGACACAGAATCTGAAGCAGGCTCCAGGCTCTGAGCAGTCAGCACTGAGCCTGACACAGGGCTCGAACTCACGAACTGTGAGATTATGACCTGAGGCGAAGTTGGACGCTTAACCAACTAAGCCACCCAGGAGCCCTGCCCAAAGAGGCTGCATTATTGACCCAACTCCACTTGGACATGGGGAGTGATGGGAAAAACTGGCATTCAGCCTCCCAGCATAATCTGAGTCACCTTGACCATGATCTACTCTTCAAAGGTACGACTGCATCCTGCTGACCACAACCCTGGCAGGTTAAATCATCGGGTTAACAGAAGGAACAAACGCATGTGCATGTGTGTATGTGTGCACATGCATGAGTGCCCACCACACTCCCAGGGTACCCTGAATATATAGAGGACACAGTGCAGTGACGGAGATGCTCATCTCTGGTAGAGTATGTTAGTCCACTGCCACTTCTTTTACAGGAGGATTACAGGGATAATGAAAGCTGTCTCAGGCAGGGCTCAGTGCAGAAAACAGGACAACACCAGGGCTCTCAAGAGGAAGGGACTTGAAAGAAGGAAGTACGTCCTTACAAACTCTAAGTAGGACTGAAGGAGCTGGTTCTGGATTGGGCCTCAAGGAATAGGCCTAGAGCAATAGGTGTCTCTGAGGTTGCCCCTGAGTTCAGAGTTCAAGGACACACATCCAAAGCTGCCGTCTGGGGATTGCAAAGCCCAACTTAAGAAGCCTTTGGGTACTGGTAGGCCTCCTTCTCCCAAACCTCACATTTCCAGGACATTGCTTACCAGCCAAAACAGTCAGAAAGAGCCGGAGAGGCGGCCCTTGGGGTCAGCCTCCCACACCCCACAGGGTTGCATCTGTCTGTAGATCCTGATTTCCTCCAGACCCAAGGTGCAATGAGTTCTGAGAAATGTGAGTGCAACTTTTCAACCTCTCCAGCAAGAAGGAGGGAAACACGAAGGGTGAGTCTAACCACCCAAAGGTAGACTTTGGGTAGCCACCCAAAGGTCTTTGTTCTTGCTTTCTTCTCTCTTGTTTATATTTTGAGCGGTGAGCTACTGCTTGGAGTTCCTTTTTTTTATTATTATTATTTGATAAAAATGTTTACTTAAGTTTGTATTTAGAGTTAACAGTGAATCTCATGTTTACAGAAAGCTTGCACAGAGTACTTCGTTGGGTAACACAAATATCAGTATGGCCAAATGTTAACTCATTTCACTGATTGAATCAAAGTGATATTGGTAATATACAGTGTTCCCAAACAAGTGTAAACACATTTCCTAGAGTTATTTTATTTGTAAAAGAAAACATTATGTAATAAATAGAATTATATCCCCAAAAGATACATTATGAAAAAGTATAAAGTTTAGGGGGGAAACCTTCAGTTCAGTTCTTTTTTATACGTCCCAGCTCATCATTCTTTCCCATTTTAAAAAGGATTCTTATTGTAGTTGTAAGTTTTGATCAGTGTTAAGGGTAAAACTAATTTGTTAAGTCATTCACAAATTATTAAAAATTTTTAAATGTTTAGATTTTGAGAGAGAGAGAGAGAGAGACACAGAGTGAGAGTGGGGAGGGGCAAGAGAGAGAGGGAGACACAGAATCTGAAGCAGACTCCAGGCTCTGAACTGTCAGCACAGAGCCGGACATGGTGTTCGAACCCACGAACCAGGAGGTCATGACCTGAGCCGAAGTCGGACGCTTAACCAATTGGACTTCCCAGTGTCCCCAAATCATTCATATATTATTATTGATCATGAACTGTAAGTGAAACAAAGCAGCATTTCCAGTTGACAAATGCAACCTCAAGTATTTTGATGTCTCTTAAAACTGTAGCAACGAGAAAACTATTGACAAAGTACAACCAGGGATTGGTCTTCCCAAAATACACTGGAGTGTGTACTTTAAGTAAAAGGATGATTGCTTGAAGTAGCAGAGTTGGTAAGCAGGTACCAAGAGAACACAGGATCAGTTTGGAGAAGAGTATTTTCTAGAGCTCACATTATAATTGGATGGGATGAAAAGGGAAAATATAGGATAGTCTCACTCACAGAGGAAGTCACCCCAGCAGCCTGTATTGAGGTCATAACTTCTGACCAGAGGTTCCAGAAACCAAACATAGAATCATCACCGTGGAAAATGACGGCAGTAATCCTGAATGCTCACGTAGAGAGGACCGTGAAAGAAGAAAGCTTCTGTGCCTCAGGCTTTGATCAGTTGCTGGATCTCTCAAAACATCAGCAAGGACCAAAATCCAAATTAAAATTATCATAAAGAAAAAATGAAATTACAGTAAAGAAATAAAAATAGGTTTTGACACCTGAGTGGAGAGTTGGTGATTTTAGAGAAATGCAGGTGCTAATCTGCACAAACTATCAGGAAAGCTGGATAATGCAAAAAGCTGGCGGTAAAGGGAATCATTGGAGTAAATAGGCAGATGTAAATAATTGGAGTACAGAGGTCTCCAGAGCCTGAGGCCTAAAATTACACATCCCTGAAATAGAACACAGTGGAAGTGGTCACTGAAAGTCAAAGATGGATGAATGCTAGTGAAATGTGCACGTAGTCCATAACATTCGGAAGGGCGTTTTTATTCTCATTCCAACTGTGAGGACATTTAGTGCTGTTTCCCCAAGTATAACCAAGTAGAGCACAGTTAACATGGAGGCGCTGGTTCGGTCCAGTGAACAGAGCCATTCTGTAAAGTGAAAGCAGTCGTGTGTAGTTAAATTTCAGGCGGTCTGCTGAAATACACACACTCAAACCCTGCTTCCCTGTTTTCTCTCCTGTGCTTTCTCTGCTGGGTCTTTCTGTGATGGTCTTCTGATTTCATTTCCTTTTTACTGCCTTTCATGAACTTCTGGTTCCCTGCATTCATTTTGTTGTGGCCACATGCCCCATGAATAAGCTCAGGGTCCTGGCACAGTGTGGGAGGAGGAACGATTCCTCGCAGCTCAACCTTCCTGGCAAGGCAGATCTGTCCCGTGGCTGCGCCTGGGAGATGCTGAGGAAATGTCCTGTGGTCACCTTGGCAGCCGCACTGCTGGAGCTTGGTTCCTGTGCCTAAGATTCTTCCCAGCACACTTTTGAGAGACACAAAAGATGACTTGGAAGAACAAAAGGCCATGCTATGCTCACGGTTGGAAAAGTGACTAGAAAGGCGTAAACATTCTTCATGTCAATGTTTCATTCTAACAAAATTAAAATGAGAATTACAATGTGATATTTTACTTGTTGATTTAATTTCTAAAGTTAAGTATTGTCTTTAGTAGTTCATATATATTTAGTATATAAGGTATGCTTTATGTATACTTTTGGTATATAAATTATTACAGTAATTAAAATATCTGCTGTGTAATTTCATTTTTCAATTGATTAATTAATTAATTAATTAATTATCCCCCCCCCCCAACAACGACATAGTTGACACGCAGTATTACATTAGTTTCAGGTGTACAACATAGAGATTTGACAGTCTGTATGTCACCACAGGGGAAACTACCAGCCATCACCATGCGATGTTATTGCAATACCATTGACTATATTCCATATGCTGTACGTATATTCCTGTGACTGTTTTGTGCCTGTGACTGATTCGGTCCATTACTGTGTCTCCCACTCCCCTTTTTCCATTGTGTCCATCTCCTCAAGATGCTCCCCTCAGGCAACAATCAGTTTGTTCCCTGTTTTTATAGATCTGGTTCTGCCTTTTATTTGTTTTGCTTTTAAGATTCCACATATAAGTGAGCTCATATGGTATTTGTCTTTCTCTGTTTTACTTCACTTGGCACGACACCCATAGGTCTATTCGACGTTGTTGCACATGGCAAGATCTCATTGTGTTTTTGGCTGAGTCAAATTCCACTGTGTGTATATACTACACCTTCTTCATCCACTCGTCTATCCGTGGACACTTGGGTTGCTTCCATATCTTGGCTATCGTAAATAATGCTGCAGTAAACATAGGGGTGCATGTATCTTTTTGAATAGTATTTTTGTTTTCTTTGAGTACATACCAAGTAAAAGAATTACTGGATCATATGGTATTTCCATTTGTAATTTTTTGAAGAACCTCCATATCATTTCCAAAGTGGCTGCACCAATTTACAAGCCTGCCAACAGTGGGTGAAGACTCCCTTTTCTCCACACCCTCAGCAACACTTGTTATTTCTTGTCTTTTTGATTCTAGCCATTTGATTTGTATTTCCTTGATGATTTGTGATGTTGAGCATCTTTTTTCTTTTGCAAGAGAGAGAGAGAGAGAGAGAGAGGTAGTGGGGTTGGGGCAGAGAGGGGGTGTGACCTGTGAGCTCACAGCTTGTGGGTTCGAGCCCCGCGTCGGGCTCTGTGCTGACAGCTCGGAGCCTGGAGCCTGCTTCAGATTCTGTGTCTCCCTCTCTCTCTCTGCCCCTAACCACTCACATTCTGTCTCTGTCTCTCTCAAAAATAAATAAACATTAAAAAATATTTAAAAAAAAGAGAAACAACTATAAAACCTAGAAGAAATCAAGAGGATACCTTCATGGTCTTGGAGAAAGCCAAGATTTCTTACAGAGGATACACAAAGCAATGACATTCACACAGGAAATCCTGAAGGGTCTGGGCTTGACTTGCAATGGGCCAATCCAGGGAACCCCATGAGTAGGAAGAAAATAGGACATGTCTAGGTGCTCTTCACTGGGACTCCAGAGACTTGGGTGGAAGCTTGTGACTACTGAACCTCATCCTGTATCCCTCAACTCCCCAGGCAAGAACTTACTGGACTATCTGGTCTTACCAAATACCCACAACAAAGATAGAAATGAGCCACCCTCCAGAGGCTTTTCCCCTTCATTAATGTGGTCTTCACACATTAGACCGAGGTCTGTACATGCGGTTAGAGAACAGGAAGCCTGCTGACAGCCGGGAAGCAACGCCTGGGCTGGCTGTGAGAGGGGTAGCAGCTCCACACTGGACACCTAGATAGGGACAGTGTGAGATGGGGGAAAACTTGGACTGTGGAGTCGGCCAGACCTAGGTTCTCATCCCCAGCCTTATCCTGTTAGGCTATGTGCCCTTGGGGCAATTCATTGGCCCTCTGAGTCCTGGTTTCCATACCTGAGGTGAACCAGTCTAACATCATTTGATCATTTGGTCTGAGGGCTGTCCTAGGCATGGTGGGGGGGATGCTGTCGGCAGAAGCGAACCTGCCCTTGCGTGGGCCACTGTAGCTGCACACAGTGCAACACTTCAAACTTACCTTTTCACAAACAAGCTCCTTTTCCTGCTTTTCCTGCTTCCCAACCAGCCCTCAGCCTCCTAGGCCTGAAATATTGTAAGACTTTGGCCTTCTGTCTCCTCTATTTCCTGTATATCCTATCAAGTCTTCCTTCAAAATGCCTTTTAGCAAGAAGTCCTCCTGTAGCCCATACTGCTACTGCCTACTGATTCCTGTTGCTTGCCCTCCTTCCTGGCAGAATCCCAATTTTGTTCGAAGTGACAATGAAAGTCCAACAAAAGGCTTTCTTCCTTAAAGGCCTTTGCAGCTGGGGGTAGCTCTGAGACCCATGCATGAGATGGAGGCTAATGGGTTCTGGGACCACCCCTTCCTGCTTCATTCTTTCTATTTTCCCATCTGGGATGGAGGACCTATGGCAGCCATCTTGAGATCTTCTCTGAAGACCTTATCCGAAGAAGGCGTCCTATCACTCACATAGACTCTTGCGCCAGCCATCAGAGGGCTTTTCCCAATTTCTGCTCTGCCAGAAAGCATTGTGAAAGCATCGTGGTGGACGCACGAGGCCAAAATCAAAGGACTCCAGTTATAGCTCATCCCTAAAGTAGAACAGTAAGAAACCTGTGGAAATGAGGAAGGAAATCTACATAGACTGATGTGGAACCATATTCATGATATTTTGTTAAACTAAAAAGGTTGCTTAAAAGTAGCCTTTTTGGTATATAATTATAAACATAAACTCATTCTGAAGTATATGCATTTTAAAGTGTGAATGGATATTCCTGTGAATCTTCAACAGGGTCATTACATCTGCCTGATGAATTCTAGGTTGTATTTGTTTTCTCTTATCTGATCAAAATATTTTTCAATAAAAATAGAAGCAGTGGACAAAAGAACTTAAAATGCTGAAATTCTATGCTCCTTAATCTGGCATTCTGTGGCTTCCACAATGGACAGGAATGAAGACACTGTGTGTGTGTGTGTGTGTGTGCGCACGCCTGCACGTGAGTGCCCACAAGTATGCCAGTGTGAGCATTTATGAGTTCTTCAGAGTGTGTCAGTGTGTGCGTATATGTAAATGTGTGTATCTAGGGTCAATGAATGTGTGTGTGTGCTCTGTGACTTAGTGTGTGAGTGCTTTGCAGAGTGTGTGGGTGTGAGTCACTGTGAGTGTGTAAGGAGTGTGATGTGAGCGAGCGTGTGTGTGGTGAGATGGTGGGTGTATTTGTCCTCCTGGGCTCAAAGAGAAGAGGCAGAAAGGATTCAGGAGCCCCAACTTTCTCAAGCCAGTCTGATCCATCATGGGGTACAGCAAGCCTGCCTTCCCCACCCTCCACTCTGCCCACCTAGAAGCAAAAAGGAATGACAATGAGGAGGGCCTCAGTCTGTCTGTGGAGGGGCCTGTCTGTCTGTTTTTATTCTCCATGACAGCTGACCCCCAGGCTCTAACTGGCTGCTAAGCTGGCAATCCGCCTGGTCACACACCCTGAGAAGACGACCAGGTCAGCTACTCCCTCTCAATCCTTCCAAAGCTCCTTGAGCAAAAGGTTTTGTGGCCAATGATGTTAGGAAACCCGGAGAAATTGTGGGATCCACAAGAGACGCTGGCGTGTTAAGGGTGCTGAGAAATCCCTTGGGAGGGAAGCCTGTTGCACCTTCCTAGACTAGCATTCACTCTTGAGAGCAGGAACCCCTCTACTCCCCTCGACAGCACCTGCTCACCTCCCATGGGAGGAGGTCTCACAGAAGCCACGTTGGGGAATGCTGACCCAGCCTACCTGGCACATCGCAGGCTGTAAAGCTCCCTCACCCACACACACACACGTCACTGGGGCCCTGTGAACAGGTGACACTACACCCATTTCACAGGTAAGGGAAATGAGGCTCCAGGAGGTGGAGTATGTAGCTCACGGTGCCCCCAGCTTGTCGGAGGCCTGCTTGCCTGGACTCCACCCTCTTTCCTTCTAGGCAGAAGCTGAGCGGAGAGCAGGGCTCTGAATGGGCTCAGGAAGTGGAGTATTTCAGAGAAAAAGGCCAGGCTGAGGCTCAGCACTAGCCCATGATGGGATTCCCGGGCAGGTGGAAGGTGTGGAGGGGTCCCAGCAGATACTGAAGGGGGACAGAGGGCTGGGAGGTGCTGAGGAAGGATTGAGAGGGAGTAGCTGACCTGCTCGTCCTGGCTGTGTGCCTCTGCCGTCTCAGCAGCTGGGGGTGGGGGAAGGTTCTAGTCCAAGCAGGACCCCAGGCGGCCCCGAGG